>NW_005371354.1:1918447-1943323 GCF_000412655.1 Myotis brandtii
GGGGCTAAAAATAACAAGGCTTATAGGTCACTCATGCTAAATACACATGTCAGGCTGTCTGAGGCTCTGCCACAGAGCTCTTCTCTCCAGGACCCAGGCCGACGCAGCATCTAGCATGGGAGGTGTGCTGGTGGCATTGGCAAGGGAAGGGAATGTGGTGAATTGTCCATCATTGGGTAACTGGCTGCCAAAATCTTACCAAGACCACGGTGTGGCACTTCTACTTATATCTCATTGGCCAAAGCAAGTCTCATGACCCTGCCTAACTTCAAAGGGGTCTCCAGAATTGCCATCCTACCATGAAACCATGGTCCATGAAGCAGGAAGGTTTGGATCTGGGGTGTGTGGGAAATAGTATGTGAGAGCAGCAGCAATGACTGTTCATAATATACCACTCCATTCAAAACATAAACCCCATTTACAAAAGTTACTGGGATCTGAATCCTAATTTTGCTCATAATTTTTCACAATTACATTATTTCTTGCATACTATTTTGTGTTCTTTTCATTGACATTATTTTAAATGTCTCCATGGTTCTCCCATTTGCAATTTTAATGTCAATGTTAAATTTTAATTTATAGATAAATTATTATAATTTTTAACAGTTCTTACTTGTTGGTTATTTGAGGGGTGGCTAGTCTTTCACTAGTAACGATGGCATAGAAATGCATATCATTATTTAAAAAAATCTAAAATTATTTCTTTTTTACTGAGTCATCCCAAGTAAGATGGCTTTCTGTGAGAACACATGTTACATAACGCCCATTATTTCATAACTTCGTGGACAAGGATCTGGCTTTATTCATTTCTGTATCCCCAGAGCCTAACAAAATATCTGGCATTTGGTAGGCACTCAATACATGTCCACGGAATGAATGACTTTGCCAGATTGCTTTCCAGAGTTATTACACCAATTTCAATGCCACCAGCACAGAATTATATTGCTCTACAGATTCTTTACTGTTTGAGCAGTATTTTTCTTCACGTATTTAATGATCAGCACAGTTAAAAAGAATGTCAAGGTTTTTCTTTCACTATTTGTATTTTCTCTCACATGAGCTCTACTTAATAAAATGAATCTGGCAACTCCTCTTAGGAATTTATATACTCTCTTCATATATGATGGATTTCAAAGATTTGGGGTCATTAGTTATGAGCTCATTGAAAGAAGAGAATAAACTAGGAATAAGTGGAGGTGGAGCCAATGGGTTCACCTCAAAAAAATAAAGCATAGAATTATCATCATCATCATCATCATCACCAAAAGATACTATTTACTGAACACATTTTGTAAATATTATCTCCAGGCCTGGCATTATTGAAACACAGATACTATTATACTCTATTTTTTAGGTGTGGGAATTGAGGTTCAGAAAAGTTGCAACCGCCCAAGACCTCACAGGTAGGAGGAAGCAAGTCAAATGTTGAATTCCTGTTTGTCTGAACATGGAGTCCAGGCTTTCTCTCTATTCCCTGTGGCCTCGCCACTGCTCACCCGAGGGCCTCACCAACAACTCACAGCGGAGCTAGGAGGAGGAGTGGGCCCCTGGGGGCCGACATGTGAGTTAGGTGTTTTCAAACAGAAGCACTTACGGTGATGCCTTTGTGATATTAACTAGGACATCTGCACCTGGGGTCATGTGGCACAGCACCTAGTCCTCAAGGTCACAGGTGTGCAGGCAGAGCCCAGTCAAAAAGGTGCCGCTCAAAGCAGGCACCGGTTTTGTTTTGTTTTTATTGATTTCAGAGAGAGGAAGTAAGAGGGAGAGGGACAGAAACATCAATGATGAGAGAGCATCATTGATCAATTGCCTCCTGCATGCCTCCTGCTGGGGATCGAGCCCACAACCAAGGCATGTGTCCTGACCAGGAATGGAACCCAGACCTCCTGGGCTATAGATGGACACTCAACCACTGAGCCATGGCAGCTGGGTGCAGTCAATATGTAATGGGAGGGCAGGAGTGCAAACCAGGAAGCAAGGCAGTGGCTCAGCATGGTGGGCGTGCTGGGCTCATGCTGTGTCCAGACATCGCCTTCCACTGATAAGAACTGGCCACCATCCCCTGACACAGACCTCTTCCTCAGACCTCCAACAGGCAGCCTCCAGTCACACAGGGCCACTAACATTTAAATTAGTTAACATGGAATACAATTAAAACACCACACCCGCTACATTACAAGAGCTAGCAGCTGCACGTGACTAGTGACTACTGGATTGGACATCACAGATACAGAACTTGTCTGTCGTCACAGAAAGTCCTATTGGACAACACGGCCAGAGCCCCGCCTTTCAAGGACAGCAGCAACAGCAGAGGTCCCTGGCAGCTGGGAGCAATGCAGATCTCAGTCCCCGCCCCAGCTCTGCTGCAAGGGAAGCTTCAGAAAACAAGATCACCAGGTGAGGTGTGAGTTCGTTCAGTTTCCCCACCACCTGCTTGGAAAGCAGTTCTGCCTGCTGAACACTTGCGCTACCTGAGGGACATGGGGCCAAGGAAAAGAGAAACTAGCCTTTCATTTGTCATCTTTACTGCCAACGGTCCCCCAGTCTATTGCTTTTCTTTTTATTTTCGTATTGTTCATTTTGTATGAACATATTTTTGAGTCCCCTTAATATTTCAAAGACGGTGATGGTGGGAGCCTGCCTTGGCTTTTATTTGGAAATAGCCATCAAAACGCTTTGGCTGTGTAGCCAACAACCCTGCAGCATCCCTCCCCTGAAGGGGTGATTTCAGCAGCTCAGAGCCCTGCGTTGTTTTTAGCAGCATCACAGAGAGGTGAGTGAGAAGACTGCACCCTCCTTCTCCCTTCTGCAGAACAACCCTCTACAACGCCCGCGAGCGGGGCGTATGTGTGTTCCCAGGCTGTGATAGGCATCCATCTTGCAAGGCCTCATAAATATTGAACAACAAGCACTTTGTAAAGAAGAGTGTTACTGGGGTGGTGCTGTCAGCTTCCCAGGTGCCTGTGTATCAGGAGCTGTTAATGCTGTGTGGACACGCCCTCCTGCAGTAGCCCCAGGCAATGGGTCTTTCATCTTTTAGGGGAAGCTGGGAAAGCATTCAGAGAAATTTGCAAATGTTTCTGCCCCTCAGAGGAAACAAGCTGGTTCCTCTTAGAGAGAATTGCTTTCTGACAAATCGTGTATCTGGGAGAAAAAAGCAGTGGTCAGAAAAGAAAAAAAATTGTGTGTGTGGTACATGTATGTGTGTGTGTATACACACACACACACACACACACACACACACACTCACACACAAATGTCCACAGAGAGGAGGCCTGCCCGGTCAATTTTCCACGGGACTTCTTTTATTTAGGTGCTACCAGATGAATCTTTTATTCCCACGGAAGCCAGGCCCAGGCCACTTATTTCAACACGTCAAGCTTTAATGATACTGGTTCAGTTTCCTTTACTCTGTGGATTGGATACACCACATTGCAATTCAAATCACCCCAAACACTACAGTAAGCAGTGAGGTGATCACATTTCTTCCAAAGTGTAAATGGCTCTCCACAGGGGACTCATTCCAGGAGCTCAGGGGCCTGCACAGCATTGCCCTGGCAACTTCGTTTTCCCCAGATGATCATCACTGGAGGTAAATGCTTGGAAGATTAAAGTCCCCAATCCATGAAGCAAACTCCTGTTAGGTTCAGAAAATATCCTCCATCTGATACCGTTGTAATTAGCTAGTTATTAATAATAGGAAAGGAGCAAAGGGAGGCCAGACATTATAGGCATGTCATTTGGATGTCATTTGGGCAGCTTCACCAGGAAGCTGTAATTTCACCCTCCCCAGGGAACCACTGGCCCATTCCCTGCAGATCACTGGGGGAAGGGACTGGACTAAGCGGAAGATGAACACATGCACAGTAAACCCTGGGTGATGTAGGGAAGGAATCTGCCTGTCAATCTAGCCTGGGAAACCATGGGTTGGCCAGAAGGGGCAGGGCTACTGCAAGCCTGGAAAATTGGGGAACACATAATCCCCCAAACAAAGGAGCTCACTCTCTTGGCTCTTGGCGCTCCTGGCACACTTGTGGCTCTCTTGCATTTCCCCGTGTTCCCTCCATAGCCGTGTGGCTCTGCAGACCAGTGGACTGAAGGACTGCAGCTGGGCGCACTAGCTCAACTAGCCGGATGCTGGATTAGACTGCAGACACGGAATGGAAACTCAGGGCAAGGGCTTTAATCCTGACTCTGCTGAAGCTGCAGCTACGCTTCTTCTATGATGGGGTGAAGGGAAATGGGACTTTGGAAACTACGGGATGTTATTCCATAGAAATAGAGCTTTCTACGATACCTCAACCGCCCGTGGGGGCCTCCGGAAATTCTTATTCCAGTGGCACCCCAAGAAACCCACTCCTACCAGCAACCAGTAGGGACGAGGAGCTCTCCCCACCAATAACACATTGGCCATCCTAGTGCAACCAATAACTCACAAAGGATTAGAAAATAAGAGTGTGTGTCATATGTGTGTGTGCGTGTGTGTGTGTGAGAGAGATAGAGAGAGAGATGCTTATTGCACCCCCCATCCCTCCACCCAAACATCTTTGAAGGGGTCTGAGAAGCTAAGTTGACTAGCTCAAGGTGACCCACAGAAGCCATGGAGAGAACACTTGTGTTTCCTACCATAAAACGCTGCTGCCTCCCAAGGTCTGCCGGAGAAGGAATTGACTTCTGAGCCCTCCCCTGATTATGTTCCATATGAATGAAGGAAGTCCCTGCAGAGCTCACCTTTCACCTGAGGAAGCAGAGTCCTAGGATGGTATGTGTGAATGGGAGCCCCTTATGCATAGAAGGGATCCATCTGCCTTTTTGCAGGTGATTCTGCATTTTAGCCAGTAAATTACCCAGCTTATGGCTGGTAGCCATGCGTTTGCTAACAGGTAAGAACCGTAAGAGAACAGCATGTGCTAACTGAACCATGCACTAATGAGCCACCACAAACCCGCCTTCCACATTCCTGAGTAAGCAGTTTCCAATGTGTAAGCTTTGTTTCAAGTTATAACCAAAAAGTTCATTGATAAGTTAGCTGCTTGGGACCTGGAATCAACTTCCCCCTAGAAACGACGTTATAAATAGTGTGCTAGCCTAGCCCACAAATGCTTCTCTAGCCTGTAATGGTTTCAGTATTACACAGTTGCTGGAAACAATAACTGTGCCATACCAGTAATTAAACCAAAGAGCAGAACAAAAAATATTTTTACATGAAAGTTCATTCTTGAGAAAGTAAGATTAATTGGAGAAAGATAAGGAGGTGAATGGAGACTCCATGGTGCTCTTGGAGGAGGCTTTCGGGTTACCTGAAGGGCTGTTGAGGTTGATGGCACAGGCTCTTCAATGCTTCTCATTTCACTTCAAAACTTATGAGTTGCCTTTTGCTTGATTCAGGTACGTAGCTGGCACTCTTTATACTTATCCCCCATAATTAGAGCCCGTTATTTTTGTTCCTCACCAGTTGGAAAAAAGAGAGCAAGAGAAACTGAGAGGGGTAGGGAAGAAAATGGGAAAAAGAGAGGCTGCAGGGAGGAAAAAGGAAGTAGTTTTCCTTAAGCAACTAAGCAAGAGTTAAAAATGAGAATAAATTGGAGATTAAAGAAAACCTGTGAAAGATTGCCTCCTTGGGGGTGTCAAATGAATCTGTCAAAAGAAAAGGCAAAAGGGGGAAAAGAGTCGAGGGGGGAGAGAGAGAAAGAGAGAGAGAGAGAGAGAGAGAGAGAGAGAGAGAGAGAGAAGGCATCTATTCCCATGGAGAAGAAATGCTGTTTTAGGCAGTTTCTCTGCAGGTCATTAGAGGATGTTACCTGTGCTGCTGACTAAAGTGAATGAGACAGAGGACAGCCTTGGGGGTAAATGGGGTGAGGTGAGGCGAAGGGGTTTGACATGCCCAGTGCTAACTTCAGAACCTAAAAGGCAACTCCTGTGTTACAGGCTGGGAATTACCTACTTTGTGCATTAGCTTTCCTATTTTTCACGTAACCTAAGTATCCCCAAGTCTTCCGGTCTCTCTGAACCTCCCCGGCTTTTTTCAGAAAGTCCGGTCTCCCTGGTTCGGTGTCCTCTCTCCTCTGGCATCTTCCCTCTGCTGCCCTGGATTATTCCGAAGGCAGATTTATATTAATTTTGATTGTACTAGCCGAAACCGGTTTGGCTCAGTGGATGGAGCGTCGGCCTGCGGACTGAAAGATTTATATTAATTTTGATTGTACTATTTTATTATTATGTATTTGTGTTAGTATTTTCCTGTGCCTAGTTTGTAAATTAAACTTTAAGATAAGTATGTGGACAGGGAGCCCTTTCCTCATTTCCCAAAGAACTTCCACCTCCGAGTGTTAAATTTAACTGACTCTTAGGCAGCCAGTTGGAGATAAGAGAGGGGCAGTTTAGGCCATCAGAGAAAGAATTCAATAAAATATATTTTAAAAAAAAATTTTGATTGTACTATTTTATTATTACGTATTTGTGTTAATACTTTCCTGTGCCTAATTTGTAAATTAAACTTTAAGATAAGGATGTGGACAGGGAGCCCTTTCCTCATTTCCCAAAGAACTTCCACCTCTGAGTGTTAAATTTAACTGACTTTTAGGCAGCCAGTTGGAGATAAGAGAGGGGCAGTTTAGGCCATCAGAGAAACAAAACCAAATTCAATGTCAGATACCACTGTTTCCCACAAGGCAGAGACCCTTCCCCTAGCACAGGAATTCTCCTTCTAGCCCTGCCCTTGAGCATTGCCCCGGAGCCATATTGTTATGAGAGGGGAGCGTATCTCCTCTTTTCCCAGTGCTTCTTGGGGTTCCACTGGGATAAGCATTTCCAGGGTGCCCCATAGGAGAACGATATATAATAAAAAGCTTTGTTTTCAGGGAATTACACTGCTGGGTTCCAAAAGTCCCATTTCCCTTAATCCACCCATAGAAGAGGTGCAGCTGGGGCTTCCGCAGAGCTAAAATCAGAGTCAGTGTCCAGAGTTTCCTTTCCCTGTCGGAGCCGAGTCCAGTCCAGCATCAGGCCAGCTTTGCTTGGACTTCACCACTGCAGCCCATTAGCCCATTGCACGTGGGTTCCTCATGGCTGTGGCCCATAAGGGCGAATGCAAGAGAGTAGAAGCAAAAGCGTCCCACAAGCCAAGACAACAAAAGCTAGCATTCTTTTGTTTAGGGGATTATGTATTCCCAAATGATCTTGCCATCCTAGTGGCCACGCCCATTCTGGCCAATCATCTCTGTCACCAGGTGTGATTGACAGACAAGCACCCTCTCTAGTCACCCTTACTTTACTGGGCAGATGTCTATCTTTTCTTTGTTGGATCCTCTCCCCGCCCCAGTATGTGCAGGGCACATGCCTATAATGCGTGGCCTTCCCTTCGCTCCTTTCCTGTTATCAGTAACTACTTAATTACAATGGTACCCATATGGCTGGGTATCATCTTCTATCCCCAAGGCACACACCATGGTCTTACTGTCTAGATTCCTGGGACGGCAAAACCCTTTTTCTTTCCAGGTAACTTACAGTATCTTTCCGGACAAAACAAAAGTTATTAATATGTGAGAGTTTATCATCGTTTACATCAGCCCCCTCTCGGGTAAATAAGGCTAGTGAGTGTTACTCCCCATGCCTTTCCTCCTTCCTCTATTCAGTGGGAGAAAAAGACAGTAGCCATGTGAGAGAACCGCAGTCATGTACCCTCCAGGGACTGCTGCTCTATGGGGACCTATTAGTAACAAGTCCTCCTGAAGCGGGTGGGGGAAGAGGGAAATGGTTAAGAAGGTTATAAGGCCGAGGCTGGTTTTGCTCAGTGGATAGAGCGTCGGCCTGCGGTGAGAGAACCGCAGTCATGTACCCTCCAGGGACTGCTGCTCTATGGGGACCTATTAGTAACAAGTCCTCCTGAAGCGGGTGGGGGAAGAGGGAAATGGTTAAGAAGGTTATAAGATGGAGGCGATGGATGGTTTGTATGAAGAATAAGCTGGAAGAAAGGGACCCAGAGGCTCCCAAGAGTCATGAGCACTCCGGAACCTTCGGCCCCGCTTTAGACTCTGGCAAAGAAACACTCAAGAGATGCAAACCCAGAACTCCAGTTCGGACTGTGCTGCTTTAAATGTGACAGCTCCTGGACTGGGTCACGTGGGTGAGGCTTCCGCTTTATCACTGGAAGAGATTGAATTCTCTTTTGTCTCAATCCCTCACTGCAGACAAGGCGGGAGCCAGAGCCAAAGGCCTGTTAATTGGCTTTCCTAAACAAAAGAGCCATCTTCCCCGAGATAAAACCTGCACTCCCTTATAAAGCACAAGTGGATCAAGTCATTTATTTTTTTAAATAGCCATCTTTTGCCCTCAGGTTATACTTATTATGTTTTCCTTTCCGATCCACAAAGAGTTTTCATACAATCCCCACCCGGCAAACTGCATCCGCCCGAACCAAACTCTCATCATTCAGGTAGTAGTTGATTAACAGTAAAAATAATTTTATCACTACCGAAAGAAGTAAAAATAGGGAACCATGGCCACCTGGAAGGCTGGATCAAAGCCAGCTGATAATTATCTTTCCATTACTGCCTGAAAGACCCAGGGGAGGGAAGGAGCCGGCAGTAAGCAAGGAGACCAAGATTCATATGAGCCAGAGCCAGGCCAGGTGGCCTAGCAGCCTGGCCACCCCAGCAGTGGCCTGGAATATAACAGGTCTTGGCCCTACTTGCACTTCTATGGATACTCCCTCTCCCCTCCCCAGCCAGCCCTATTCTCTCCAGTGTGAGCCTATGAACCGTGGTGTGCCCATTATTTTTCTGACTCAGTTCCCTGTATTCACAGCTAAACTTGGCTGTCTTCCCTCTTTGCCCCCTTACTTCATAGTTTGGTGTGGTTGGGTGGGGTATAGGGGGTGACATGATGGGGTGGGGAGGTTTACCTTGAACTTCCTTGACTCTCCAAACACTGTTATGGTAACTGAGGAGAAAGGTAACACATCCTTTCTTTCTTTCTTTTCTTTTTTTTTTTTTTTTGAATCCCTGCTTTAAGATTCCATTTGTGAAGACAGAAGAGAGTGGATTACAGATTTTGTTTTGCTGTTATTTTGGTAATGAATCCTAAATATAAAAGGATTATTCCGAAGGCAGATTTATATTAATTTTGAAAAAAACACACACAAAATAAATCTATGGTGAAGCAAAACATAATTAAATGCTGTCGCCTCCCCCTTATGCTTGGTTTCTCTTCGCAGTTTTAGTTAGCCATGGTCAGCCACAGTCCAAAATATTGAATGGAAAATACCAGAAGTAAACAAGTCATAAGTTTTAAATTGTGCACCATTCTGAGCAGCGTGATGGAATCTCACGCCGTCCTGCTTCCTCTCACCAGGGATGTGAATCACCCCTTTGTCCATGCTGCATCAACTCCCTGCCCCATAGTCACTTAGTAGCTCTCTGGGTTCTCAGATCAATCATTTCTGCAATGCAGTATGCATCCAATTAACCCTTATTTTACTTCATAGTGGCTCCAAAGCCATTCACATAACTTTTACTGCAATGTGTCCTTATGGTTGTATTTTATCATTACGTATTTTTGTTAACATTTTCCTGGGCCTAATTTGTAAATTAAACTTTATGATAGGTATGTGTGAATAAGAAAAACATAGCATATACAGGGTTCGGTATATGGGGGTGCTGGAATGTATGTCCTGAAGACAAGGGGAGCAACGGTAATGCAGCTGACTATTTAATTTGCGATTGATTTGACCTGCCTTACAATAATATAGAATTGTAATATAAAAACAATTCTACGTTTTCTTTATAATCTTACATCATTTTACATATTTTTTAAAATATTTTTTTTTATTTTAGAGAGAGGAAGGGAGAGAGAGTAATGGATAAGAAACATCAATGATGAGAGAGAATCAAATTGATTGATTTGACCTGCCTTACAATAATATTGAATTGTAATATAAAAACAATTCTACGTTTTCTTTATAATCTTACATCATTTTACATATTTTTTAAAATATTTTTTTTTATTTTAGAGAGAGGAAGGGAGAGAGAGTAATGGATAAGAAACATCAATGATGAGAGAGAATCATTGATCGGCTGCCTCCTGCACAATCCGTAACTCAGTGGTTGTCAACCTTCTGGCCCTTTAAAATGCAGTTCCTCATGTTGTGACCCAACCATAAAATTATTTTCGTTGCTACTTCATAACTGTAATTTTGCTACTGTTATGAATCGTAATGTAAATATCTGATATGCAGGATGGTCTTAGGTGACCCCTGTGAAAGGGTCGTTTGACCGCCAAAGGGGTCGTGACCCACAGGTTGAGAACCGCTGCCCTAACTGGAGATCGAGCCCACCACCCAGGCATGTGCCCTGACCGAGAATCAAACTATGTCCTCCTGGTTCCTAAGTCGATGCTCAACCATTTAGCCATACCAGCCGGGCTTAAGTATTTTTCATAAAGTAACAGGACATACAAATTTGAGTTTTAGCAGAGGTGTGAAGATACAGCAGGTGGAAAATTTCAAATTTCTGGCCATGAGTGTCCAGAGCAGTGTTGACCACCCACGGACATTGATGAAAGCTCCCTGCACAGCTCTGAGCACCTCACCCGACCTCAGGACCTGAAGGGGTCAAGGGGGGAATTTGATGAGGTTTTTTTTAGAAAGAGCTGTCATGGTGCTTGCAGATCCAAGCCCTGTGGGATTGGCTGAAGGGTGGGGTGGGGTGGGGGATGGGGAAGGAGCATGCATCCTTCTTTTTCCAAGAGAGCTGGCTAGGTTTCTGTTGGCCAGAGTGTGAGGGAGAGCAGGCCTGTGTCTGACTCTCAGGAAAAGGGTAAGTCAGGTGGTGGCCATTCTGGGATCAGCCTGCACTCCTGCTTCCTAGGGCCAGACATGGGCCAAGCCAGAGAACGAGCCGTGGGCCAGAGTCAGTATGAATCCTCCCAAGGGGGCTCCTGCCAGAGAGAGAAGGGAAACAATGATGAGGGTCCATGACAAGCCCTACCACTTGGGACCCCTGGTGTTACTCTCCTGAAGTAGGTCTGCACCTTTTCCTTGGCAGCTCCCATGACCACCTCTCCCTCCCCAGTCCCAGGTGCATCCCCTGCAGGGGCTGCTGGGAGCTGGAGGTGGGGAGAGGAGAAGGCTATTGTCCTGCTGGCTGAGGGTTGGTTTGATGTTAAAGCAAGTTCAGGTCATGATGAAAATCGTAGGCGGCGTATTCTAATTCACTAGCTCAGGTCGCATTCGTGACTTACATAAAAAATGGGTCGCAGCACTCACTAGGGCTGCTTACTGCCCGGGGCTCGTTCTCATTGGCCAGTGTGCCCACTTGTTTACTAGGGAGCAAAACAGTCGTGGGCCTGCCAGGATTTTCATCCAGACACAGGTAGGGATGAGAATAGAATAGAAAAAAGAAAACATTCAAAATATTGAATAAAATGTGAGACCTCGAGTTTTAAACTAATTTCCTGTGGCTGCTCCCACAAAGTCATTTAAAACTTGTTTACAGGCTCTTCAATACGTATTACTGGCCTCATCATTTTTGGCTGGGAACTCAAGAAAAAAAAAAAGATCCAGTCAAAAATATTCTGGAATCAGGTAGGAACAAAAGACTATCAGAGATGGGACTAATTCAAAAGTCAATAATCATTTAAAATAGAGTTTTTCAAATTACCAATTATGACCTATTAATTAGTTATGAAATCAACCTACGGGGTTATGATCCAGTGAATTATTTTTAAATGAAATTGAATCGATGGAATGAAATAGAAGAGAACAGAATGGAATATAAATGCCAGAGCTCATCATTCATAGTAACGTTAAATATTGTTTCATAATTATCTTACTTATGTGTACGTGTGTGTATATGTCCATGTGGGCTCGGTTAAGGATGTAAAATATATTTTATACCATATCTCACAGTCAAAAAACAGCATATACAAAATCCACAGAGAAAAACCAAGTCAGAAATCAAAGGTACCATGAGAAATAAAATACAGGAAGCGAAGAGTGTCACAGAGAGAGCAGACAGATGCCAGATGTGTCTTCTCTCAGCTGTCTCCTTTCTTTTTTTTTTTTCCAGAGTGGAAGGTTCTCACACCCAGAGCTCCTTACAGGCACCTTATACCTTTCAACTTTGTCAACAGAAGGAAGAAGGAAAGGAGAAAGAACGGGGTGGAGAAGGGGAATGAGGAAGAAGGAAGGGAGGAAGGGAGAAGGAAGGAAGGAAGGAAGGAAGGAAGGAAGGAAGGAAGGAAGGAAGGAAGGAAGGAAGGAAGGAAGGAAGGAAGGAAGGAAGGAAGGAAGGAAGGAAGGAAGAAAGAATACATTAAAAGGTGAACAAGTTAGTGAAGACAATTGGGGAAGCTTTCACCCTCTCCCCATCTTTTAAAACAATCTCAACCCACACAGCCAGTGGCAGACATGTGTCTATAAAAAACAAACAAACAAACAAAAACAACTACTTTGAAACTACTTTTAAAGGAATTCCAACTTACAATCAATACAATACACAATGCACTTTGCAGTGTTATCATATGAGACATATAAAAGGTTGTAGTAGTAACAAAATTAGTGTACTATGTATAATGCTTTGGTAATTACCCTTGTAAATTTATTTTTGAACACCCATCTCGTCTGATCAAGTGGAGTATGTGGGGCGATTTCACTACAGATAGCATCTTCCCAAGGTGTGTGTTGACTGCAGAAGACACCATCATACAGTGTGGACTGCACTCGGGGCTGCCACCTTGTGTTGACTTTAAGCAGCAGCTTTCCCAATGTGTTCTTCCTAAATGGTGGCCCCTGGAGTTATGAAGTGCCGTGGCCCTGACTATGCATTCCTTCCTGGACCCCTGCCGTAATGCCCCCTGCTGGCCAGAATGCTATCTGCAGCGCTCTCTACAGCCCTGTTCTTTATACCAGAAGCACCCGCAATGAGTACTTTGGGTCTTGACCACTATAGGGGTCACTGCTCAGACTTCAGCTGCTTTCACCATGGACTTCTCCTTGGCTGGTGGGGTCTGACTGCAGGTAGTGTGCATAGCCTTATAGCTACACTCCCCCTAGATATCTGGTAGGTCTAGTTCAGAAAAATCTCCTATTTTTACAATATGCTGACAGCAAAAGCCTCCCTCAGCCTCCTCCCTACCATCATCCCTCCCCACTCCCCCCCCAAAACACAAGATCATTCTTCAAGGGGCAGTTAAGCTTTCAGGGCATCTTCAGTAGGGCCCCCCCCCCCCCCCCCCCCCCCCCCCCCCCCCCTTCTCCTCTGTATGGAGATTTGTCCACCGCACTGAGATTCTGCACTACCTCATTAAACCCTTACTAAATTCTATCTCGTGCTGCTCACTGTGGTCCCAGGTGTTAGTGTTGGTCTTGACTCTTGGTTAGACTGTGAACTTCTCGGTCTTTGGGACCCTTTGCAGCACCCAGCACCCTGCAGTGTCTGAAAATACAGGCCACAGGCAGAGCTACTTAAGAAGCTGTTTCTTTAAGCATCGCTCTCTTTATGTGTGAAAAGTGACTTGTGGACCAATGCATCCCTTTTGGGGAACTTATGAATGGTTGGATCTGGTTCCTAAAGACAAGACACACAAAAATAAAAATAACTTATATGCCAGGCAGAATATAGTGCTTTACACACATCATTTTTCTTGATCACAACCCTATTTGGTAGATATTTTTAAAAAATTTTAATATATTTTTTTATTGATTTCAGATAGGAAGGGAGAGGGAGAAAGAGATAGAAACATCAATGATGAGAGAGAATCATTGATCGGCTGCCTCCTGCATGCCCCCTACTGGGGATCAAACCTACAACCAGGCATATACCCTTGACCGGAATTGAACCCAGGACCCTTCAGTCCGCAGGCTGACGCTCTATCCACTAAGCAAACCGGCTGGGGCTTGGTAGATATTTTTAACCACAAATGATTGAACAAGAAATGGACAAAATCAAAGAGCTTAATTTCTCCAAAATTGTACAGTTAGCAAATGGCAGAGCCTGGAACCCAAGTCTGTATTCTCTTTATAAGAATAGTGTCTCTAATGTAAATTAATCCTGCTTTGAATTTCAAAAAAAAAAAATCAGTAGATGGGAAAATGCTTCACATCAGCCAGGGAGTCATTCCAAGCCCTAGAGACCTGAGGCCTGTTCTTCCCAGGGACTGGGAGCTAGTTACCCAGGAGCCAGCAGGATTCCAGGCTGAGGCTCACAGACTCACATTGGGCACTGGCCTTGCACAAGAAAATTACCTGCAACCATGCAGATGAGATGGAGGCTGCAGAGAAAGAGGAGCAGCAAGTGAGTCATGTAATCTGTGTAAAATTACAAAGAAAATCAAGATCCAGAAAGACTGGAGTCAAGAAATGATCCTGCTCTTATTATCTTACTCACTGGAGCATTATACACATGATCTTTACGGTCTGTTCTGGCCCTGGTCATACTGTCATTTACTACTGTCTAAGAGTTTTATAGATGTAGGATTTGTTTGCCCACCTAAATGAAAAATTCCTAGAAAGTTTGGGCAAGATAATACATTCTGTAGCATTTCCCAGAAGGCTGGATGCATTTCACACAAGTTTAAAACACCTTTTAATCTTCCAGGACACAGTGTCCCAGCACCATGGGGAAAAAAGAAAAAAAAATGAATATAATATTGCTGCTGCCATCCAGAGTCTTATAACTTGGTGGATATCGTCATTAAAAACTGACTGATGGAATTTTAGTTTCAACAAATCCCATTTTTGAGAACTCATGAAGGATTAGATAAGCTTTACAAAGATTAGAAACAGACCAACATAATGTATGTTTTTAAAAAAGCAGAAAGATCAAAAGTCAGAAAGTCAGAGATTAGTCATAACACCAAATTTGCCTATGACCAAGTCTTTCAAAACAAATCATGAGAGAATTAATTGGGAGAAAGATTACTAGGTGTGGAATAACCAATGTGGCTTTAAAAGGAATACATCCTGTCCAGCCAAACCCGTTTATTTCTATCCCAAAGAGGAAGATGTAGAAATTTTGAGGCAATAAACATATTATAACTTGACTACAGCAAGGTTGTTGATCCTTCCCAGTGTGATAGGCTCATAAATATGCAAATAAAATATAGCCGAAGTAACTCAGCTAGATGGTGGGTGCACTCAAAAGAAGCTTTTGCTGGGAGTTTTCCTGGAGCCCTGAAGTATCCCCAATTTCCATTTATGACATGCTGATAGGAGTAAGGCTGGGCTTATTAAATCGTAGGTAGGCCCGAAGTGCAATGCAGGCCTAGAATTCTCTTTAGCTCTACAGATCACTGAGGAAATAGTTGAAAATAAGAACAGGTTAGATTTTAATCGAGAAGGCCTATAGAGAAAACAACTTTTGATTTCTCGCTCGCTCTCTTATTCTTGTTTATTGTTTTTTAAGAGAGAAGTATCAATTTGTTGTTTCACTTATTTATGCATTCCTTGGTTGCTTCTTGCACGTGCTCTGACCTGAACGAACCCACAACATTAGTGTATCCGAGGACGCGCTAACCAACTGAGCTACCCGGCCAGGGCTGACCTTTCTCTCTTGACTTTACTCCTGGAGCCAAGTGTGGAGGAAGCCTTTTCTTGAAGCCAGAGGCTCTGATGTGAAAGATGGGTTACCTGGTTTTGGGTTGTGAGTTGGTCCACTGAGACCTCAGTTTTCTCATCTGTCCAATGGGGTATCAGCTGGCCAGCTGTGCAAGCATTATCTTATGTGGATGAGCTAATTAATGATCATTTAGGGTCTTAAAAATGCAGTGTTGCGTGAATACTAAGTATTATTATGTTGCATGTGAAGGGCAGAGATCTTGATTTGGAAAGAAAACGGGAGGAAAAATTACAGGAGAAACTATGAGAAAACACAGGAGAGAAGCTATTACCCAGTTTGGGGAGTACAATTGCAAGGGCTTGAGCATCATAAAACATCTGTGATATTTCCACTCACCTCTGCTCCTCTAGTCACCATGAGGGAGAAAGCAGTCTGCTATCTATAGGTAAAGAATCAGAGAAAGCAATAAAGTGAGTGTTTGACCTTGATAAGGTTGAGGAAATCTCTCAAATGTCATACCATTTTGGATGTTCTAAATGGAGAAATTACTTAATCTACCTGGGGGATTGCAGTTATTAACAAACCAACATAAACAAGACTCCAGAATCCAGCTACTAAGGATTCTTTGGACACAGGGCAGACTGCTTCAAATTGACAATTTCCTGGACTGCTCTTGAAACTCAATTCGTTGACACTCGGTTCATCCCAAATTAATGGAGTTGCCTGTTCAACAGCTAAAACTGCCCTTTTGGGTTGGTCTCAAGGGTCCTTCCTGGGGTATAAGGAAGGCCAAAAGGACAAATTCTAGATGTTCTAGTACCGTGGAGTGAGGTCAATTAAATAAAAGGCATTGGTCTCAGAGGAGGGTAGAAGCCCTATGACTAAGTCTTCTCTTATTGGTGGAGCTCAGTTAATCCCCAAAAGGGTCAAAGAAATTGGGGGTGGGGGTTGTTTCAGAAGTCAGTGCCACAAACCAAAGAAAGATGATTTGCCCATTTCTTTCCTTTCTGGTTCTAGCTCTCTACCATCTGAAGGATCCCTCTAATATATTAAAAGAGCCTTGTCAAATAGCGGATTCTATTATTAACCAGACAAGTGTGTCTTCTGGGCTTCCTGGCATATCAAAAGGACTGTCAGCCTCTCCACAGGGTCCCAGGGCCATTCACTAGTAGCTGTGCTCATCAGCTTCTATGAGGGAAGGATGAGGAAGACAATGCCCTTAATTTGGCCAAGTGGCCCAGGAGTAGCCCAGTGATAACTGTGTAATCATGGGTGGAGTCATCTTGGTGCTGTCTTTCTAGGTAACTCAAGGGCATTGGTGCTGGCCATGAATGTAGAGTAAAGATGGCACAATCCAGGCCTTAAATGCCCTATTCGAAGACTCATTGGACTTTCCCCCTGATTGCATAGCTCTGGAGACTTGTGAAGTACAGAATTCACTTTCTGTCCTTGGAACTCAATTGTCATTATGATAATGCAGTACAAATTAGCACACGCCCAGGACTCAACAGAAATCAGGGCAGACAAAAATGAGACAGGCAGGATTCTAGACTACTTTTTTGAAACTTGACCTTGTCTAGGATGGTTTTATAAGTCATAGCTATGGGTACTTTCGTTTTGAAATAAACATATGTTTTCTTATGTTGGTAGGAACAGAAAGAAAAGAAAAAAAAACACAGTCAAGATGTCAGGAGGCCGAAGTGAATGTGGGTGGAAACATTATTCATCTTAAGTCAGCAGCACTTCCTGGGAAGCCCCGTCTCTTTTTCAGTTCCAACTAGCTAGCTAAAGGAGCCAAAAATAACAAATATAGGAAAAAAAGGATCTTACTTACATTTTTGAGAATGTGGTCATCCCCCGCCAACCCTGGACTCCTCCAAGGCAGAGGCCATTTAAAAAATCTTTGTTGAAGCCTCACAATGCCTGGCACATAGTAGGTCTTCAACAGACTTTTGTGACTAAGCAAGTGATTAGAGAGTAAATTATGAAGTGCCCAGAAATGTAGTATAGTTACCCAATATTTGCTTAAAAATTCAAAGGATCCTGTTCTAATTTTATAAATGCAATTTGAACAACTGCACTTTTAACAAAATGTAATCTATGATAGGTCCTTGAAAGCCCTCTTTAAGTAAATGTCCGCAGGCTCCCTCGGCCGGTGAGGCTGCAGTGTGGAGCTAGCAATGGCTGCTCCTCTCTCCCCCTATGCATGTCAGCTGCTCTGGAAATCAGATCTGAGCAGCTGCCTAGGCAGTCCTGAGCATAATTCCTGTTGGTTTAGGATTTAGGCTTACAGGATTAGAATGACGATCATAAACCTTGCCCATTATAAAATCCTAAAATCATTATTAATTTTAAAAGGAGTATAAAACCTTGGGCAAAACTAATAACAAATGTATGCCAACTCTAAAACCAAGATGAAGCCTAAATCCTGTCTAATTTGGAGAGCCTGGGCTGGAGCGGATTATGGAGGCGGCTTCGGATCCTCCCTCCCTGGGAGCTCAAGTGTGAGGAAGACAGGCTCACTGCTTCTGCCCAAAGCCAGGGACTGACAGGGATCACCCTGCAGTTCTCTAGTTTGCAGTTTGCACATGAAGGGTTGAAAAGACTAGAATCAGCACTCCCAGGCTGAGGAGTGTCTAGGGCCAGCGGTTCTCAACCTGTGGGTCGCAACCCCTGAAAATACAGATATTTACATATCAGATATTTACATTACAATTCATCACAGTAGCAAAATTACAGTTATGAAGTAGCAACAAAAATAATTTTATGGTTGGGAGTCACCACAACATGAGGAACTGTATTAAAGGGTCGAGGCATTAGGAAGGTTGAGAACCACTGGTAGGCAAAAAAAGGAGCCAGGACCAAGGACAGCAGCCAGGGAAGGGAGGGCTCTGCCATAGTCCTCAGTTATGGGTCTTGCAATTGCTGCCTGCCTTCCATAGGTGTGAAACACACACACACACACACACACACACACACACACACACACACACAAGCATTGGCATCCTGAGGAGGGGCTCATGATCAAATAGAAAACCTTGCTTCCAACAGCATGTCGCGTGAATTGAATTTGCCCATGCAAACAACAGTCTGCTGCAGAGACGCAGGGCAAGATGCAGAAATGAAGGGGAGGCGAGGCCCGTCTCAGCTAGGGGTGTGTGATTTACAGCCCAAGTTCAAAGTGACGATAATACCATGTTTTTACTTTTTAAATTGTTTTATCCTATTTTTCCAGCCCATAAGGAATGCACCTTGGTGTCAACAGAACCCCTTTGTCTTTGTAAGCTATTTTGAAGCCAAATATCAGTAAATTACTTCCCAAACCACCACACAACTAGATCACGCTGAGAAAATGGGCTTTGCAGGAATGCAGTAAATTGTTTCTGTCACAGAAGAAAATACAAGCAGTAGAAATCGTTATGGATGAGTCATTATGAGAAGGGGCCAAAAAAATTAACCTTCCTCCGTTGCCTTTGTCTTTGTGCAAGCAACGGAGGGTGTTGCATGTATTGGTATGTGTTTATTTGAATTCACCTGCCAC
Organism: Myotis brandtii; assembly: GCF_000412655.1. Lineage (NCBI taxonomy): Eukaryota > Metazoa > Chordata > Mammalia > Chiroptera > Vespertilionidae > Myotis > Myotis brandtii. Next base: position 1,937,546 of record NW_005371354.1, read on the forward strand.
ACTTAGGCGTTTGGAGCCAGGATGGGTTGCAGAGACAGGCAAGGCCAGGCCCTTCATTGATGTGTGTGCAGGAGGGAGCAAGAGAAAAGGCCAACTTTCCAACAGAATATTGCTGAGAAGGTCTTTAACGTGATTCAAGGACAAGGGGCTCTGGGGTTAAAGAAGGGAGAGAATTGTTCATTTTAAAACCTTTATTTAGCCCAGCCAGCATGGCTCAGTGGTTGAGCATTGACCTATGAACCAGAAGGTCACGTTTTGATTCCCAGTCAGGGCCCATGACCGGGTTGTAGGCTTGATCCCCAGTGTGGGGTGTGCAGGAGGCAGCTGATCAATGATTCTCTCTCATCATTGATGTTTCCAACTCTCTCTCCCTCTCCTTTCCTCTCTGAAATCAATAAAATATACATATATATTTTTTAAAAACCTTTATTTAGTGTTATAGACTGAAAGTGTTACCCCCCCTCCCCCTGCAATGCATGTGCTAAAACCTAATCACCCATGTGATGATATTTGGAGATTGGGCCTTTGGGAGGTAACTAGGTCACACCATTGGGTCAGGAATGGGATCAGTGCCCTTGTAGGAGACCCCAGAGAGCTCCCTCCCTCACCCCTTCCACCAAAGGACAGCTCAGCACCTGTGAGCTAGGAATCTGCCTGCACTTGCTCTTGGACTTTCGCCTCCAAATTGTGAGAAATAATTTTCTTTGTCTCCAAGCCACGCAGTCTGTGGTATTCTGTTATTGCAGCCCAAATGGACTAAGACATGGAGGTGTAAGAAACAGTACAGGCACAGGATGAAATGTTTTGCACACATCGCCTCTTCTGCTTCTCCTGACAATTGTGTTTGGAAGGTGCTGTCATTACCCCGTTTACAGCAGAGCAGTGGAGCTTTAGAGAGCGGGGTGCCTTGTGAAGTCCCCCCGCAGTGACATGGCTGGACTGGGATGCATACTAAGGCGTCTGACAGCAAGCCATGCTTTCCAGAGCGCTTCTGGACCTCCTCGGGTGGAGAGGGTGCGGTGTGAGGCCCACCGTGGACAAAGCCAGCCCTCGGAGTCAGGTATACCCCTAAAACAATCAAGAAAATTACCCTCCTCCTCCAGGTTTGAGCAAATCATTTCATCTTTGCGTGGTGAATGCTCCTCACCCATCACTTTCGTCACTGAACCCTGGGATCCATTGAGTTCCCTCCCACCCTCTGAAACCACCTCGCTCCAGCTCTCCTCCCTTTGTGCCATATAAAATCCATTTCCAACCACTCGATAATGATGTTTCCTGCCCCTTCTATGCAAACAATGATGCAGAGAAGTGCTCCATTAAAGTGTTAAACGTGCCCTAATGTGTGGTAATTGATTTCACGTATGAGTCAGGGACAGGGCGATACATGGGACAATGGATTTGATACAGGTGCTGTCTGACTTGGTGAACAGCTGCACGGAGCTGGTTCTCTGTGCCGGCACTGACTGTCCAGGGGACTCGGCCAAGGGGCCTGACACAATAGGACTCAGAAGGTCCCCTTAATCCCTGTCGGGGACCATATCATCGTATCATCTCCAAGTCAAATCGATTTACAAGTGACATGAATTTCAGGGCTCCTGTCCTGCCACATGGATCTGTGGTTCGAAGCCACCCCTGAGGCCTGCCAGGCTCGGGAGACCCCCTGAGGCAGGTGCAGATCAACACGGGTCCCCTGGGGAGGCCCGAGGACAAAGGCAGAGTGCAGAAAGTACGCACATGGGGAGGTTAGGACGGCACAGGGGAGGCCGTGTTCGCTGCTCGCCGGCTGCACCCACATCTGGACCCCAGAGGCAATAGGAAACACGTGTGTGCGTGTTGCTGTCTAGTTCACAAAGACTTTTCACACACACGATTGCATTTTCTCATCAACCTTGCAAGGTTGGGATTCTTACTAACATATAGTGAGAACTAGATTACTCATTCTCACCTTGGGCTACATAGTGTCTGGGAAGCTTTTAAAGAACAGCTGGTACCCAAGGCCCCGCCTCCCCATGCCCAACCCAGATCCATTTTCAATTGATCGGAGATGGGACTCAGGTGCCAGTATTTCTTTTTTTTGGCATAAGTACGACAATAAAACTATTAATGTCCTCCCCATGCCCAACCCAGATCCATTTTCGGAGATGGGACTCAGGTGCCAGTATTTTTTTTTTTTTGGCATAAGTACGACAATAAAACTATTAATGGATACTGACGTTTGAATTTTCTGATTTTCATGTGCCACACATATTTTCTTTTGATTTTTTTTCAACCATTTAAAAATGTAGAAACAGCCCTAGCCATTTGGCTCAGTGGCTAGAGCATCAGCCTGCGGACCAAAGGGTCCTGGGGTTAATTCCGGTCAAGGGCATGTACCTTGGTTGCAGGCTCCTCCCTGGCCCAGCCCCTGGTCAGGGCTCATGCAGGAGGCGACCAATCGATTTTTTTCTCTCACATCAATGTTTCTCTTTGTCTTTTCCTCTCTCTTCCACTCTCACTAAAATTCAATGGAAAAATATCCCTGAGTGAGGATTAACAAAACAACAACAACAAAAATAAAAATGTAGAAACATTCTTAGCTATACTGTATAAAGACAGACAGAGGCTGGATTTGGCCCATGGGCCATAGTTGGCTAACCCATGTCTATGTTCAATTTGCCAAAATCTCTTCCTGCCCCCATTCCCCCTGCCTCACATGCCCCACACTCCCACTTAGTTTTAAACCTCGTCTACAGCCTCCCTGTAGGACCACCTACCCCAAGTATCTAACACACTGATGTTGCTCACTTTCCTTCCTTCCTTTCCCATTTCTTAGGTATAGCTTCCCAACTAGTTCCATTTTTTTTGTACAAATAAAAATGTAGACATTTAAAGGGTACAATGTGATGTAATATAGTATACGCTGTGAAATGATTATGGCAATCAGGCTAATTAACATATATATCACTTCACATAGTTTTCATGTGTGTGAGTATGTGTGTGTGTGTGTAAGAACACTTGAGACCTATCCTCTTAGCAAATTTTGAATCACAATATTATTATTAGCTATTGTCATGATGCTATATATTAGGTCCCCAAAACTTACTCATCTTATAACTGAAAGTATGTACCCTTTGATCAATATCTGCCCTTCCTCCACCCCTCAGCCTCTAGGAACCAGTATATTTTAAAAGTTCCCCCAAATGATTCTGACCTATAACCAGGTTGAGAGCCATTGCATTAGACAAACGTTTGTGGGTGTACTGATCAAAGCAAAATGTGTTAGAACTGGGGAGGGGCCTCGGATTTAAATAAATAAATTTAGGAGACAGGAGAAGAAAGACTAAACACTCGAGGACCCTTGCATCTGATCTGGTCCGACAGACATCCTAATGCCCAGCGCAAGGTGAGTGCATGAGTGCACCCCACATTCCTACCAGCAGGATGCTTTCTCGGCTGACATGCCAGCATGTCAGAGCCATGCTTCCAGGCCATGTGATTTGAAAAAGAAAGAAGAGAGATGTCCTCTCAGATGTAGGATGTTCTTGAACCACAGTGAGCTCAAAAGAGGCCTGAGGAAAAATCCCTTCTCTGTCCTTGCTTTATACTCCACAGATTTACTTAAAACAATTTTTAGAAATGTCCTCAACTCCTGGGGGACTAATTTAGCAGCACACAGACTCCTCTAATGAACTATGAATTGTACTGATATACTAATCTCCAGGCAAGAAAATACTCTTTGCAGCCCGAATTTCCACAGGAGCTTGGGAGAATTCCTACATAATTTGATGGATTAGCAATACAACAACAATAATAATAACAATATAATAATAATAATAGCAATAAAATCTACCATTTGTTGAGTACCTCCTCTATGCCTGACTGAAGCTCATTGTGCAAATGAGAACGTGGGTCTCACAGAGGATGAGTGTCATGCTTGGTGTCACAGCCTAACAGGCATCAGACCCAGGTGGGAACTGGACACGCCTGGCTCATCCTCCCGGGGACTTATGGGTACAGATGCACAACACAAAATGCAGGTTTGCTACCTGCCACTGGGAGGAGAAAATAATAATAGTTACACTTTCCCGAGCAAGTCTTTAAGCCTGGTACTCTATTTAGCCATTTGAATATATTCTCTCATTTAATGCTCACAAAACCCTGAGAGGCAAATTTTTGATCCTCAATTTGCTCATGAACCATTCCAGGCTCAAAGGTGATATGAGCGAGTGCACAGCCGGGAAGGAACAAGGCACTGAGGGAGCTCTCGCGGACCTGGGCTCCGGCACCTGCCTTCTTCACCCCGTGCCCTGTGTGACATGTGCACCAGCAGGTCCAGGAGCCATCTCGTTGCCACTCAAGACTATCCCTGCTCGGTGTCCCCCTCACCCAGAGAGGGAGGGTTCTCCCCCCAGCTGATGAGGTCCATGGGAACCTCAGGTTCTGGAGGAGAGAGGACCCTCGCTCTGTCTTCCCAGTTCAGGGCTATCCTAGCGCCAGGGTTCTGTGGGCATGAGACCACCGCTGGCAACATGCAGGGGACCCGATAACAGGCTGCGTGACAGGGTGGGGCTCAGAGCAGGGTTGCCAAACCAAGCCGGCTGGCACTCAAGTCCTGGCTGTGCCGTGTGAACCAGGTGAGTCATGTTGCCTCAGTTTCCTTATTTGTAAAAACCAGTGATTCAAATAGCAGCTTCTCAGGGGTGGGGGAAGGATTATAAGAAATAATGTATGCAAACACATAAGTGCTTCGCCTGGTGCCTGATTGCTTGATTAATGGAAGCTATTATAACTCTTAATGGCTAAGGGAACTAGGGCACTGACCCCATATTTTACCTCTATTTTCAGGACGGGAAAAAGCTCCATCACAGTTTTCCCATCAATAATAGTCAATTCCACTCCCTAGAGGGCCCAAGTGTACCTGGGCTTAAAGCAGTGCTGAGGCACAGGAGTGGGTATGGAGATGAGCTAAGACAGGTGGCCCTCCTGGGCATGCACAGCACCGCCCTGCACTGCCTCTACCTGTGGTGCAGGCTCGCTTGCCTATAGGAGGTCAGCGGCCACGCACCCAGCTCCCTGTGATGCAGACATCTTGCTACTCTCTCCACGCAGCAGCACATACACACACGGGCACACACATACAGGCACACACTTATACACAGATACACATGCACACACATGCACACCAAACACAGATGCATGCCCATGCCCACGTGCGCTCACACACACATGCACACGTGCACACAATCACATCTACACTCAAGTGTGCACACACCAACCATGGACACATTATGCACATACGTGTCCAACACACACACACACACATGTGCGCACGCAGCCCCACACCCTACGCCCACAGTAGTCAGTGTTCTCTGCAGAGAGAAGCGTGTTTATCGGCACGAGCTTCCCGGGGCTGCGGAGGCCATGGTCCTCCGAGGCAGGGAGCCCCTCCGGCCGCTGGAGAAATCTGCTTTCCCTTCAGCCTCTTTCTGACAGTCCCTTCTGTCACGGCGCGATTATGCTCTTTCTGTCAGGGACGCTGAGTGATTGTGGCAAGAAAATTGCCTTCAGCGATCGGGATTTAAGAAACGCTTTTCCTGAAAATAGTGCTCAAATTAATTAACTTGCAGGAAAGGGTTGCTGGGTGTTTTGGTCTGGATTTAATTTATTTTTCCCAAAGAGTTTTTTGTTGTGTGATCAATGGGGAGGAGAGCGTCACCTCCGTGAGCATCACCTAAGTCCGGAGGCCCGGCCTGGGAGCCTCCAGGAGGCTGCGTGGGGGAAGCCCCGTGGAGGGCGAGG
>NW_005371354.1:1943972-1980758 GCF_000412655.1 Myotis brandtii
GTGGAGAACAGCGCATACAGCCTGGGCTTCTGCTTCCTTGCCTCCCACTCAATGCCCTGCACTGAACTTTGATACGGCGAGGACTCAAATACTTGTGTTATATCAAGGAGGACTGACAACTTTTCCTCACGCTCCCCTCAAAAAAACCACAGTCTTTATTCATGTAAGCAGCGGCTGCAGCGTGTAGTCCACGAATGACCTGTTGTAGAACCATTGAGAAGCTTGTCTAGCATGCAGCTTCTTGTCTAGCATGCAGCTTCCTGTCTGGTACGCAGCTTCTTGGACCCGTTGGTAGACACACTGAACCAGGGTCTCTAGCGAGGAGGCCCAAGAATCTGCATTTTAATGAGCCACCAAGGGAGCCTTAGGTTCTTTAAAGTTTGGGAACCACAGACTTAGACAAACAATTATTTGTCCAGTGGAGCCCGTAAGCCCCCTCTGAAAGCCTTTCATGACTTGATTAAACCACACAGTGAGGTATCTCTCAAACAGCACTCTACGGTGTCTGTCCTCTGACGGATTTAAAATTGAATGTGGAAGGTTCAAACTCACCTTGTGGGTAAATTTTACTTGCACTGCTACTTGCTTTATTAAGATTATCTGCCTGCAAGTTTGAGATGATGATCCCGAAATGTCCTTATTGTCTCCTGGACTCCTCTTCCTACCTAACTGGATGGGCACATGGGCTCGAGGGATATCCAGTCACCACTGGTGTTGAATTTCCCTGGTCTTGTGACAGTATACTGACTCCATCAGTTGCTGCCATTTTCCTGATAAAACTATTATTATGGGAAGGATCACATGAGATAGGGAAATGAGAAGGGATGAGATGGATGAAAAAGAGAAAAGAGAAGGGATGACAGGAAGGCAATGAAAGAGATGAGGAAGGAGAGTGGAAGGGAGAAGAGAGGAGGGAGGGGGTAGAGAGGGAAGGAGAGAGAAAGAGGAGAGAGCTGATTCTCTAGCCAGAATGGACCCCTATTGCCTGGCAGGTGTTCTGCATCAGCAAATCCTAATGGAACATGGAACTGGGATTAAAGGACTGGCCCCGGGGAACAAAAGGGGGAAATAAAGAAAGGCGGCCAATAGACAAAAAGAGCACAATGAAATAAGGGCTGGTAAGAGTAAAAAACAGTAAAGTACAAACACTCCACAGAAGTGCGGTGTTGTGTGTGGTGTTTTTTTTTAACTTTTCATATATTTCATTTTACTACACTTAATCATAACACAGGAACATACATGTTTAAAGGATGAAATAAAATGTACAGAACTATAGTCACACTCAACAAAAAAGAGAACACAAATTTAATACAAGGCTGTTGTCCCTGTGCTCTCCCCCTGCACAGGATGATAGCACCTCCCTTTCTGTTCCTCCAGTCACGACCAAGTTCAAAGCAATGAAGCTCTCTTTTAGCTCTAATAAAATCAGTGAGTGAGCCCTGACCCGTGTGGTTCAGTTGGTTGGAGTGTCAGCCTGCACACCAAGCATGTCAAACTTGCGGCCCACAAGCCACATGCGGCCCACAACAACTATTCTTGTGGCCAAGCCAATATAATGGTATGTAAGAAATGATTTTTTTGTTTGTTTGTTTGTTTTGGTTTTTTTTAAAATATATTTTATTGATTCTTTACAGAGAGGAAGGGAGAGAGATAGAGAGTCAGAAACATTGATGAGAGAGAAACATCGATCAGCTGCCTCCTGCACACCCACCACTGGGGATGTGCCCGCAACCCAGGTACATGCCCTTGACCGGAATCGAACCCGGGACCCCTCAGTCCACAGGCCGACGCTCTATCCACCGAGCCAAACCGGTTTCGGCTGTAAGAAACGTTTTAGTAAAAAGTTCATAACTTAATTTTTACAATATCCTGTTATACATAATCTTCTACATATATATAAAAAGCCAGTGACCATAACAACCAGAACAACCAGAGACCAGAACACCAGGCCCCTGGCCCAGGCTGGCCCCACCCCCAGGGAGCAGTTAGGGGCGCCCCTAGGCAACACTATAGAGTACCAGTTTGATGGGGGAAAGTCGAAGAAACAGGGGGGAAGGTTGGGGTGGTCGCCCGGAGTAGGTGTGGAGTGTGCTGGGGAAGGAAGAGGAAGTACCTTTCTCATTGCGAACCAGGACGGCACCAGCCGGGGACTGAACGGGCGGTTGTCTCATGAGTCCGCTTGGGACCGACATGTTCATGGCAGCGGCTGTGCTCCCGAAACTTCACTGATTCCAAATAGTGAACAGCTATCAACGCCAAACAGAAAAACCCTCTCCAGCTAGAGGCCCTGGAGGTTGCATCAGGACTGAAGGAAACACCACTTAAGGAGGAGCTAGAGAAACCGGAAGTGTGCGACCAGAGGATTGTGGGATCATGGAGGAGCCTGGGCGCCTACCGCTAGAACGTGGGCCTGTGATTGCACATGTGCATAGTCAGCCCTATCGTCCTCAGTCTCGCAGCATTTGGACGTGACTTTTGGCGGGAAATTATTTCGATTGAGGTTTGCTGTTCCCTTGCGGCGAGGAAGATCAGAATTAAAGGTTTAATTTGTTACCTTGGTTTGAAGCAGAGGAAAATGGGATAGTGACGAATAAGAAACTTTGGGGATAGTGAACAGTGAGGAATAAGAAACTTAGGAGACAGTGAAGGGCAGTTAGTCCCGACTGTTGAGCGCTCAGAATTAGAGTGTAATTGGTTTAATTGGGGTAGAAATCCTGCTAATAGGCCTGATGCCTGAAATCTGCCTCGACTTTTAGGGTCACAGTTCCAGTGTTGGAGGCTGCCTGGGTGGAAAGTGTTTGTATAGAGCCGTAAGTACTGAGTATTTGCTGTGTTTACCACGCTTAGATCTCTGAAAGGAATATGGAATGATGTTAATCGCCTCATGTTCTCAAGAAGCTTGGGTTTTAAAATAAAAAATAAAGAAGTATAAATATTAAAAATAAAAAAAGATGCAGCTTGAGTTTTAGGGGCAAAATCAGGCAGGCAGGCGAGCAGTTAGGAGCGAGCAGTCCCAGATTGGGAGAGGAATGTCCACAGGATTGGGCCTAAAGCAGCAGTTGGACATCCCCCAAAAGGTCCCGGATTGCGAGAGGGTGCAGGCCTGACTGAGGGACCACCCCCCATGCACAAATGTCGTGCACTGGGCCTCTAGTTATTAATAATGAGCTACAACCTTTGCTAATGACTGATGATTGTAATTGTGTTGCATTCATTTCCCTTCCACACCTTCCGAGGAGGTGCATCATGTCTCCCCACTAATACTAGCAGCGAATATTTTAGCAGCCGATGGCCACATCATTAGTCTTGGACTGACTTGTTTGGTGTGCACTGCAGGAAATATTTCGCTTTTGGAGAACAAGAAAAATAGGTTTATTTGCGTTATGCTTATTAATTTGTGCAGTTATTCAGTGTCTGGTAAGTTAATATTCAAGAAAAAATATTACTTTTTATTAAAATGTTCTATTATTTTGTGTTAACGATGACTCATTTATTTCAGCCCTTTGAATTCAGCATGTCTCTATTGAAATAAACCTACGTTTCTATGAAAATTGAAGCTTTTGTTTTTTTTTGCGGCCCACAGAAACTTAAACCTTGTTTATTTGGCCCGTGTTAGTCTTTGAGTTTGACATGCTTGCTGTACACTGAAAGGCTGGGGGTTCGATTCCTGGTCAGGACACTTAGGTTGTGGGTTCTGTCCCAGGTCAGGGCACAACCAATTGATAGTTTCTCTCACATGGATGTTTCTCTCTGTCTCTCAAATCAATAAGCATATGCATATCCTTGGGTGAGGATTAAAAAAATAAAATAAATGCATGAAATACAGAAGGAAAGAGGAATAGAAATGTTCCAAAGAGGAAGGAAAAGGGCAGAGAAATAGAGCTAGTATGAGAGCAACGGAAATAACTTCATTCTCTCCTGCCAGTGCCCTTCAGACTAGGAAGTTCTGACGTGGCCAACTCGAATCTCCTCTGTAATTCCTGCCAATTTCATGTTCCTCTGGACCAACCCAGTAAGGGACTGTGACAATTTACTGATTCAAAATGCTACAACGTAAAAAATAACAACTTAAATAGAGCCCAGCAGGCTCTGTTTCTGAAATCTTGGACGTGTACGAAAGCAGGGCCTCACAGATGATCGGGCACAGGAGGGAAAGACATTCAAGGCGGATAAAATCTCTCCCCTTTGCCAACTGTGAAAACCGTCTGGATTTCCTGTCTCCCTGCAAGGGACACGTTATAACTCTAAGTCTGTGGGTTCAGTCCTGGGCGAGGAGGATCAATGCAGTCTTCCCCTGGGGGCCACTAAAGGGACCTCCGGTGGCATCCTCAAATGACCTGTTCTCAGGCTGTCCCCTCGAGGGTCTGTCGTGGGTCTGGTAACTGAGGGTGTGAGGGGCTGAGGAATAGATGCATCTTACAATCAGCCTCTCTTTTTGCTTTACTCCCTGCAGTGCTGATGCGCCTGCCTTCTCATTACTGGCCTTACCTGTTCCCCAACACCTGGCCCTGCTACTGTGCCCTGTTCCATGGCAGGGCCTGCTCACCTGTCTGGTCACTCCAGACTGACAGCAGGTGGACATGTGTTACCAGTTTACATCTCCTCAACATTTTCCCCTCCCCTTCCTGCTCTTCTGTACACCAGCTCCCACTTACTAGACTCTGCAATGGGCAACACTTTTTAAAAAAATATACATGTTTTCATTGATTTCAGAGAGAGGAAGGGAGAGGGATAGAGGGATAGAAACATCAATGATGAGAAAGAATTATTGATCAGCTGCCTCCTGCACACCCTCTACTGGGGATTGAGCCAAAACCCAGGCATGTGCCCTGACCTGAAACCAAACTGTGACCTCCTGGTTTCTAGGTTGACCCTCAACGACTAGCCACACTGGCCTGGCAGCAATGGGCAACTCTTCACCTCTGTGAAGCTCCAAGTAATCTGTACATGTCCAGATCCCACCCCTGAAGGTTTGTCGTGCACCTGAGCCCTGAAGCTTGATACCCTCCCCAGTTCGCCTGCTACTGGGCCTGCCTTTCGGTGAGCTGAGTCCTACTTGACCAACCGATGCATCCTGGGAAGGCCACTGGGGGTGCGCTGTGTCTTTGAGGAACTCCACAGGGAAGTGGCTCAGATCCATGTGGTGCCTGTAATCCAGCTCTGGCTGCTTCCTCTTCTCTGTAATCTGGAGTGGGCATTCCCTCCTTGAAGCTTATCCCTGAAGCAAATCAGACCAAACCCTACCTTTTTCAAAGCTTTCCTGTCCTTGAGATGTCATAGAGAATAGTGGTCAAGAATGTAGGCTTTAGCCTGGACGGACCTGGAGAGCATTATGCTAAGCGAAATAAGCCAGTCGGAGAAAGATAAATATCACATGATGTCACTCATTTGTTGAATATAATGAACATAAATTGATGAACAAAAATAGAGCCAGAGGAAAAAAATATCTTAGAATATAATAGAAGTAATCCTGTTATTTGAAGATTCTTAATATTTCCTTTCAACTTTTGTGTTATTATACTATGTTAGTACAGTTTTAGTAATATTATATTTAAAATATTTTTTTCTTGAAATAGTAATGTTTATTGCATGTAAAAGGCTAATTATTTTGTATCTACAATCTGGTAATATATTTATTTTGCATATCTTAAAAAATAAATAAAAGAAAAAAAAGAATGTAGGCTTTAGCATCATGTGTCTGAGTTGAATGTTGACTCTATAACTGATTCCCCTGGAACCACAGGCAAATTAACTTCACCATTCTCAGCTCCCTGTAAAATGGGGCTATAATCACTATGATTATGTGACGTTTGCAGCACAGCGTGTGTTTGAGCCCAAAGATACCTCTGAAGAAAAGCTGATGAATTGTATCTGCCTCTCTGAAACCCCCAGGGATCCGTAATGGGTCTATGGAAGCCGTGTTACCGTAATGGACACAGAATTAGCTAATGCCAAGCTGAGAGCGAGACCTTTTACCTTGTGGAGAATCCTGCCCCCTGCTTCCAGCCACTCTCCGTGGCTCACCTGGGCTGGCTAGGCTCAGGCATGTCAGGGAAGGATGTCACTCCTGCAGTAGGGACTCCCCTCCTCCCTTGCAGCTCCCAGTCCCCTTCACCTTCTCCAATGCTCAGGATTATAGGAGAACAACCAAAGAATGACTTCATCCATGTGCTAAATTCAGACCCAAGATGTTATCTAATGTGATCAGGTTTGGTTTGTGCCATCCCTGAGAATTTCTAATATTGTAACCACATTTACTATCCTTGATAATTTCAAAACTAACACAATGACACTGTATCTTAACCCAGAGAAGCTCCAAGGAGCTCCCCCCGCCCCCCCCCTTAAGCCTAACATGCCATCCTTGTGAGGAAAAACATGCCTTCCTTGACCAAGGCCTAGCTCTTCTGCCTCTCAGTTGTGTAGATAGATGATCACGGGTCTTGTAATTGGCTACAGTGACTCATAGTGGGACCCATAGGGTCAAGGTTAAACTCTAGGGGTGGAGTCACCTATCACTAACCAGGCAGTGCTCACATGCTGCCCCTGCGGGTCTGTGGTGGCTCCTGAGCTACTTCTGACTGCTCAGAAGCGCAGTGTTGAGTGATAGATTTCAATTCGTAAATCCAATTCCGAAAGATTCTAAAGTCACTTCCAAGTTCATCAGCAGACTACAATAATCAATTAATTGTGTTTATTTTGGTCGCTGGAGGGAGAGGGGAATGAGTTCATCAATAGCCCGTAGGGCCGGGGAGTCAGGCGCCAGCTTCTGAAATCTGAGATCACTGTGATATCCTGGAAAATGTGGAAGCTGCTGCAGTGACGAAGACCCGCTGAGTTGATTGCAAAATGGCCCCAATCCTTTCCTTTTCTTTATCCAGTAGCCTATGAAGTGGAGCTCATTTCCGCCCCCTGAAATCTGTCAGCCTCCTAACTTGCCCACAGAAGGCAGTAAGCACAGCGCTGAGCCTGGGCTTGGAGGGCCCTGCAGCCCCCTCCTGTGTGCTCTCTAGCATCCTGTATCTGTCAGGAGAACAAGGACAAGCTAGTCTGCTGAAGACTGAGAGACCTCTTGGACCAGAGCCGGGACATCCCATCCAAGGCCATCCTGGACCAGCTACTCCCCAGCTCAGCCACCAGCTGACTACAACACAGGAGTGAGAACAGACCAGAAAAGCTGCCACTGAGCTGAATTAATGTTCATCACTTTATGCCACTGGGCTTTACCTGTGTGTGTCTGTTTGGCGGACTAACACAGCGTTATTGTAGTAATAGGTAATGGATTTTTTTAAAAAGTAGCAGTAGAGCCCTAGCTGGTTTGACTCAGTGGATAGAGCATCAGCCTGTGGACTGAAGGGTCCCAGGTTCGATTCCAGTCAAGGGCACATGCCTGGGTTGTGGGCTCAATCCCCAGTAGGGGGCATGCAGAAGGCAGCCAATCAATGATTCTCTCATCGTTGATGTTTCTATCTCTCTCTCTCCATCGCCCTTCCTCTCTGAAATCAATAAAAATATATTTTAAAAAAATAGCAGTAGATTACATCCTGATGGGTCTCCCCACATCTACTGACCATGAACTTAGGGTTTTAAGTTACTCTTTCCATGTATAGCTGATTCAGTCCAAAGCTAGTGCTGTAGGACTAGGTGCTTCTCTCTCTCTGTAGTGAAAGACCAGCTATTTTTTTTTTGCATGTTCCTTTTTTTCTTTTACTTTTTTTTTGGTAATAATTATAGATCCATTATAGATCCAAAAGGTGCAAAAAAATAATTGGGATAGTACAGGGAGGACCAGGTTGTCGTTGTTTTTCCCCCAATATGCTGTTGATTAATTGCTTTTATACAATATGACAGAAATAAATTACCAGGAAAATTTTTTAAAAAAGATATATAAAATACCAGCCCAAATTCTTTATGATTAGATTCCACAGAACAGACAATTTTATGAAAATTTCTGAAGGATTACTTTCCGTTTCTGCTTGTGTCTCATAGCAGACCAGTGACAAATGCCTCAGGGCTTGGCGCCTGTCCACAGACCACACCTAAGTAGCATTACTTGAAACTCTTCTGGCGATCTTCTGAGAAGAGAAATGGAAACTGAGCCTGAATACAGCAGGATAATTTTAGACTCAAATGATCTTATCACAGAGAAGGTCTCCAAAGAGGGTATTTTTAAAATATCTGTTACCCTAAGTGCTCTAAAACAGTGTTTTTTGTGGTTACCTAGCCCTGGATAATGAGAAGAAAAGTCATGAAGCCTCTACACAGGAATTTTCCTCTCCTGATTTTCTTCTTTCCCCACCACTGAAACAAATAAGTGAAAAAATTAGCAAACACAACACACCACACACACACACACACACACACACACACACACACGCGCGCGCGCGCGCGCGCGTGCACGAAAGGCCATGTCAGTGTTGACATACAGTTATTCAATATGCTTGATTCTAAACAATGGGAATCAAAATGAATTTATGACTGGCTACTAGTAAGTGTTGCTGTTAGGGGGATGAGGTTTCGGTGGTGGTGGTGTTTGTTTGGTTGGTGCTTGTTTTCGTCTTTTGATTGTTTTAAATGATGAAACCTGTCTCCCTAAGTCAGAGAGAAGTATTGAGCCAATGAGAGCCAGGCCCTGGTGTCCCCCACCCCCTTTCCTGGAAAGGAAAGTAAGTCCAGAGACAAAAACCCCTCTGTTTCCCAGAATGCAGATGCATGAAAAACCAGTTTTGTTCGAAAAAAGCAGAAGTGGGGGAGGAATTATAAAACTCTGGCCACAGACCAGGACTGCTGAGGTTGGTAGGATACCCAATTCATTAAAATTTTTTATCAGGGTAAAATTTTACCCTGATATCCACAATCCTTCCCCAGGTGCTCTCCGGGATGAGAAAGGTGGGGCATGCTCAGAGGAGAGGAATCATGAACCTGTGAGCACCATAACTCACCTCCCTCCCAAGGAAGAGTCTGGCAGACATTTGGCATAATGCAGTAGGGGGAATGGGGGGGGAGGCAGGTAATTTGTGCCATTTCTCTCTTTTCCTCTTTGTCCACGTACCTCATAAATGGACTTCTGTTCCCTAAGTGTTACAAAAGAGTGTTTAATTTGGTTGGAGAATGCAAAAGAACTAAAGAATGGCGGAAACCATCTGTAAATTATTAAAATCACGTTCACCCTTCTGCAACATCTTTCTGCATCCATTTTTACCTCTTTCACAAAGGTAAATCTGATCATGTCATGAAAAGCATGTGATGGTTTTCCATTGATCTTAGAATAAAGGTAAGGTCTAGAATGCCTTCTATGGACCAGCATGATTGAGCTCCTTAAGCAGTACCTCATCGCCATAAAATCTCCTTCTCTGTCACTGTGGCCCCTTCACATTTGCTTTTTCTCCTTCCTTAGACTTGTCAAGGTCCTTTTCACTTCTGCATCTCCGCATCCGCATCTACTTGTCCCTTTTCTCCTAACTTCTCCTCTTTTACTTCTCAGCCTTCACCTGCAAACCGAGGTAAATCCCCAACACTAGGTCTGACCGCTTTAGGCTTTTTCAACACCCTTCCCCCCGAAACTATCCCAACTGTACTCTTATAATTATGTGTGTGATTCCTCTTAAATATCTTTATCACTAGATTAGATGAGCTCCATGAAGGCAAGAAGGCAGTTTCACTTCACTGGTTCATTCAATCTATTTCTTGGATGAATGCAAAGCTATTTCAGCGCCAGTCCTACCACCAGGACGGAAAGCCCACCTCCTACACACTGTCAAATTCTGCATTCTAATGACAAGGAAAAGCCAGCACAAGACTATTTTCTTCTAGAATTTGAGCTCAGATGAACTCAAAACAGGAGCACATATTTTTTTCCAAGATAAGAAAAAAATATATAAGTAAAAAAAAACAAGCTTTCTTGGAAAGCACCACTAGATAAAGGCACTCTTTAAAATTGAACAAGTGAACTTGAACTCTACAGATTCTTGATAGACTCCTACTTTCTAGGAAAGGTGGGGTTCCTGCAATTCCTGCTACTAAGCAGGGCTGTTTTTCTGGGGCTCCGGCCACACATAAACCTTCCTCTGACCTTGGCTAATGGTTGTCAATGTGGTCTCGAAAAGCAGCATCTTTTGAGATGAAGACAGCCTCCTCATTTGGTTGAATGGGAAAGCATAGGCGTATATATTATGTGCCAGCCAAGATAACCCCTTTAGAATTACATTCAAATAAAGCCTTATTCAACTCTCAAATACTTATGTCTTCAAAACCCAAGGTTACCCAATTTTTAGGTAGTGCAAGATATTCCCGTAAGAATAGTAACAATCATTTTTCTAATCTGGGTAAGATTAGCTACTAATTACATAGGTCCCTCAATAATCCCCAAGAACAATTGAGAAACCATGCCTCTAGGTTGTACACTTTGCTGTTATGTTGGCTTCTCGGCTTAACAACACCGGCCTTGACCTTTTAACAAAATTGTTGATGAATCTTTTGTCAATACAGTGCCCATCTGTAAAATTTCTGAAATGTGCCTTGTAGGGAGGCAATGTCTGAGCCATGCATTCAGGAAGAGGCCCCCCCCCCACCCCCATCAGAGTGCAGCAGCCTTTATAAATTAAGGAGAGGAAGACTGGAGTTCAAGGAACCTGTGGCAACTGGAAGTTGTAGGATGGAGTTTCAGGAAGCGGGAAGCTATATAGAAAGTGAACCTTAGAAATCTGCATATGTATCCCCTTAGTCTCGATTGGATACCAGGCAATAGAAAAGACGGTATAACCTTTAAAGTCTGAAGTATTTATTATCTGCTGTTTACGGAAGCAGTTTGCCAATCATTGTCCTAGAAATAAAAAATATAATTGGATACCAGGCAATAGAAAATGGTATAACCTTCAAAGCCTGAAGTATTTATTATCTGCTGTTTACAGAGCAGTTTGCCAATCATTGTCCTAGAAATAAAAAATATAATATTTAAAGTGAATTTTTCACTGGATGAAATTAACAACAGATTAGACACTGCAGAAGAAAAAACAAATCAGTACATGGGAAGACAATAATGGAACCTAGCGAAAATGAAACCAATAGAGAAAAAAACACTGAAAATTAAATGAAGAGAGTCTCAATGACTGGGGGAAAATATCATGTAGTCTAACATACATGTGATAGGGGAACCTAAAGAGAGGGAAAGGAGAATGAGGTATAATAACATTTGAAAAACACAGTGTTTCCCCCAAAGAACGTATACACAATTTAGCAGCAGATAGCTTAATTGTTTCTTTATTTTCAGACTTAACCCATTGGAATTAATAATGGTATTCAAAGTGTATATACAACTTTTTGGGACACCTGTATAATGGCTCCAGTTTCTTCCAAATTTTATGAAAATTATAAATTCATATGAAATAAGGCTAATGAATTCTACACAGGGTAAACACGCCCCCCCACCCCAAAGACCCACATCATAATTCATTGCTTAAAACCAGTGATGAAGACAAAATATCGAAAACTCCTGGAGGAAAAAAAGTCACATTATGTATAGAAAAAGATAAGAATGAGAGAGGAACACTATGCAAGCCTTAAATCAATACAATGACACCTTTTAAAAACTGAAGGGAAGAGAAAAAAACACACCTGTAACTTAGTGTTCTATTTTAAGTTAAAAATAGCCTTTAAAATAAGGATAAAATAAAACCTTTTTCAGACAAAAATGTAAAAACCTGAAAGAATTCATCATCAGTAAATCAGCCCCACAAGAAATATTGAAAGAGATTATTTAGGTAGAAGAAAATGATGACAGATGAAAACCCGGATCTACACAAAGAAATAAAGAGCATTTTAAAATATCAGTGTTTTTCCTCATGTTTTAATTTCTTTAAAACTAAATGAATGTTTAAAGTAAAAAGCAATGTATTCTGTGATCTTATAATATATGTAGAAATAAAATGTATTATTAGAATTGTACAAAGGATAGGTAGAATAATGGAAGTATTCTATTGTAAGAATCTTACATCATACAAGAAATGACATAATATTGTTTCAAGGCAGTCTATGATAAGTAAAGCGCATATTAGAAACCCTAGAACAACCACCAAAAAATAAAATAAGAGATAGCTAATAAGCCAATATTGGATATAAAATAGAATAATAGAAAATCATTAGCTAGTCCAAAAGGCAAATGATAAAATAAGAACAAAGAGCTCATGATACAAATAGGAAACAAGTAGCAAACTGGTAGACTTAAATTCAACTCTATCAATAAATACATTAAATGTAAATGGTTTAAATGTACCATGTAAATGACAGAAATTCCCAGACTGAATACAAAAGCAAGATCAACATTTGCTGACCACAAGAAACCTCCTCTAAATATAAAGGTACTAATATGATCTTCAAAATGTATGTGATGCAAACATTAACAATAAGAAAGCTTGAGAGATGATATTAACCTCAGATAACAAACACTTCAGAACAAGTGATATCACCAGGAATGAAGAAGGGTATCTCAAAATAAAGGGCTGAAGAATTGCAGATTTTCAAATACAGCCCAATTAAAGTGAACTGCCTTGTGGGACTGCCAAATGATTAGAACGGGATCAAGCATCCCAAATGATTAGAGGTAAGCCCTCGCTAAGCTAGTTTTAACTTAAATTTTAGAAAACTAGAAAGTAGACTATACATACTTCTTTCCTGTTCTAATTCCACCTTTCCATATACACATCTGTCTTTGGCCCTCTTTATCCAAGTCCTAGATGACTACCCTTTTACCTTCCTCAAGTTACTTTTTCTCCTCTTTTTCATTTCACGCACTATCTCAGTAGGTCATTATCTTGAGTTCCACGTTGTCTTGCATTCCTTCTATGTGTGCACCTGTGGAAAGGCCTGCAAATTGTCCATCAATCCAGCTCGACCCTTCCTCCTTGAATAACAGAACTCCTGCCTTTCCCCTGCGAGCATGCTGCCCAGCTGAAGATGGGTTTCCCAGCCTCCCTCGGCTGTGTGGCCACATGACTAAGGTCTGCCACTCCCTGATTGTGCCTTAAGAGAAATAGCGTGTGAGCCCCCATGCTTCTATCCAAATTTCTACTGACCGAGAAGCAGTTTTGATAAAGAGTCTAAGATTTTTATTCTTGTTTAAGAACTGCTTAAACAAGAGTGGGTCTCTTTGTAATAGCAGCTCAGAATAAATCCTGACTAATAGAGTACCTCTTAAATTTTCTTTGCCCATCAGAACTGGTAACTTTGCCTAGTCAATCAAAGTTCTCGTGCAATCACTGTGTTGTCCGTATGTAAAGAAAACAATAAGAAAAAATAAAAGCTATCACTTTTTAACTGGGGACAGGGACTCTGAAAAGAAAACCCAACTCTTGCCTCCCTACGTTAGTGCTTGCTAACTTTATCCTTGATAGAATCAAAATATTTTCTAAAAATCCAGCAGTTGATAGTCTTTAAGAAAGTGAAAACCCTCTAGAGATGAGTATTAAATAAAGTATTGCAGCATATATATGTGATATATATACACATACATATGTATTTTATATATATATACACATTATGTACACATATATAAATTCAAGTGTCAATTTGTGTGAAATGAGATGAGCCCATCATTCTTCTAACTCTGTTGGCTGTTTAATTCATGAAAGGAGAAGTTTGCCTGCTCTCCATACCACATAGTATTTTCTAATCACCTAATCATTTGCTTGGGCCTAAACTCAGCTGTTTTTAGGCTGCAGGCTTTCTTGTCTCCCAGGGCCAGCTGCTCCTACCTCCAGAACTTTCCTTTTGTTTAAAATTGATTTTGGAAAGAGAGGAAGGGAGAGGAGGAGGGTGGGAGAGAGAGAGACAGAGGTGAGAGAGAAACATCAATGTAAGAGAGAAACATCGATCGGTTGCCTTCCAAACGTGCCCCGACCAGGGATCAAACCTGCAACTTGGGTATGGGCCCTGACCAGAATCAAAACCAACACCTTTCAGGCGTATGGGATGGAGCTCCAACCAATTGAGCCTCACTGGCCAGCGTACCAGCACTTTCTTTTGATCTCAGGCTTTTTTATTTCAGTGGTCATTATGGAGACACTGCTACCCTCCTAGCCCCTGTATGCTAGGATTAGAATAATAACAGAATCGCATTTTGGAACACTCAGAGAACCTGGTTCAAGTTCCTGCTATAGAGTTGTTTCCAGCCAGTGGAATATCTGTTGAGCTTTCCGGCCCCTATAGGCTAGGGCCTGTCTAACCAGTGGGAAATCTCTTCTCAAGATAAACACAATCTCAGATTCAAACCAGGATTCTCAGGAGAGGCTGCTGAGCACTAACATGTTGCCTTACTTAAGTTAAGCTGTCCCTGGTCTGGTTCCTGGAGAGAGAATAACAGCCAGGACTGTGTGGAGACCATCCCTTTGCTTTCTCCAAAGCTGCTTTATCAGGAACAAGCCCCAGGGTGCTATTACTTAATCAATAGCAGAGATGCAGAGTGAGGAGAGAAAGAGAGTTCACAATAAACTGATTGCTTCATCTGGCTTCCTATGAGCAGTTTCGAGACTAGTGGAAGTCCTCTAATCTTATCAAGCAACCAGACAGATTGATTTTGGGTTCATTAATAGCTGCTGGGGGTGGAGGACAGACAAA
Organism: Myotis brandtii; assembly: GCF_000412655.1. Lineage (NCBI taxonomy): Eukaryota > Metazoa > Chordata > Mammalia > Chiroptera > Vespertilionidae > Myotis > Myotis brandtii. The sequence continues at coordinate 1,958,580 of NW_005371354.1, forward strand.
AGGGAAAAATGAATGCATCGTTGGGATCTACACCCGTAAGAGAGGTCAAGAAGCTCTTTCAAAGCCGTGCAGGGTCCTGTAAGACCACTGGGCTGGAAGCTGGTCCCTGGCCTAGTGTCAGGGTCAACATCCAAGGCCCAGGAGGAGACCAAAGGACCTCCCAACAGAAAAACATGTGCTTTTACATTTGTCTGCAAGCACTCAAAACTCCAAATGAATTCCTAGCCAGTTTGGCTCAGTGGATAGAGCATCGGCCTGAGGACTGAAGGGTCCCAGTTTAATTCCAGCCAAGGGCACATGCCCGAGTTGTGGGCTCGATCCCCAGTAGGGGGCGTGCAGGAGGCAGCAGATCAATAATTCTCTCATCATTGATGTTTCTATCTCTTTCTCCCTCCCTCTCCCTTCCTCTCTGAAATCAATAAAAAAAAAAATATTTAAAAAAAACCACCAAATGAAAAGGAAAAATCCAAGTTCCTTATCCAGAGTCTTCCTCTCTAAAATCAATTAAAAAATATATATATTAAAAAAAAAACTCCAAATGAAAAGGAAAAATCCAAGTTCCTTATCCAGAGATTTTGTTCACATCATATCAAATAACTTTCCATTCAAATATTTGGCACCATATAGACATATAGAGGTGTTTTAGCAAACCCAAAGTTACATATCAGCCTACCTACCAAAGAGGAAAAACTGGAAATGTTCCTGAAAAGGACATTGAATAACAATAAGTAGATTTTATTTTGTATGTAGGTGTTTCTAACTCAATTCAGAATTGGTAGAGGTCAATGTATCTACCTAGACACTGTCCCCTTAAGCTCTTTTTATTCCTGTACATGTTAACCAATATGTGTATACTTGTCTAAGAGAGCTAGTGACTCACCAAAATAGTGCATAGTTTTGATACAGATGTCTAACTGTTTCATAGAACAGTTATATTCTTTGAAGGTTATATACAAATTAATTCAATTTGTAAACTACAAATTGTAAAATACAATTAAATGGACTGGTTTTCATAGAAGACTAGCAGTCTTCTAAACAGATAACCAACTCTCGATATGTCAGATTTTTATATTAATTTTTATATATTGTGCTCTCTTTAAACATCACAGCTATTTTCTGTCAGTGTGAGGGTCAATCAAAGGCAAGCAACATGCGTTTTCAACAGGGAGAGTTAGGATTCCACAGCAACATTCCACTCAGCGGCATTTGCCTGGAGCCCTCTTTCTTCTCAGTGGTTCAAGGTAACTTACGAGATTCCTTCATCAACTGCACACATATTTACTACCTATTACGGTCTAGACATGGAACTATTATTAGTGATATAATACATGCTCACATAAGCCTGGTCCTTTTATTCAGATGACTCCAGCCTTCGTGAGGTTGGGGAGGGTACTCTGGGAGGACCCAAGCAGTGGCAATGACCTAAACTAAAACGTATGGGCTGATGGAGCTGGGGTGAGTAGGGCTTGCCCTGAGAAACAAAGAGACATTATTCCAGCAGGACCAACAGCTGAGATGAGCCTGAGGGGGAAAGCGCTGTATGTTCGAGGAACCCAAAGAAGTATGGCAGGAGTTTAGACACGAAGGCAGAGGGCAACGGGATCTGAGGCTAGGTGTGTCCAGCTGGCATGCTGCTACAAAATTCCCAAGAAATGCATGTAGATTTAGGTGATCCTTAGAGAGCAAGGGTGGCCCTGAAGAGTTCTTGTCACAGGGCACTGACATGTGGGTTTAGAAAGGATCATTTAGAATGAAGATTGCAGAATCATAGTGGGTGGGAAACTGCAAAGCAGAAGGTTAGGAGACCTGTTAGGAAGCTATGGTGGTCATCACGGAAGTGGACAGGGATGAGGTACACACAGTCTGCTACCCCCTAATCCCAGTACCTCCTACCACCTGGTGCCCAGCCAGGCTTCACCCACCCCCTCAGTGCACGAAGGAGCCCTGTCATTAGACGCTTCCATGTGCCCATTCTCTAGACTCTGTGAGTGAGGCAGCAATGTGGCTCAGTCACGAAAAGGCAAACGCAGTAACAGCAACTGTGAAACTAAACCAGGTATGTTTTTACAACTTCTGTGAAAATAGACATACTTTTTCCTGGTAGGGAGATGAGTTTAAGACGAATAGCAGAGACTGGGTAAATAATTCAGCCCATGACCTTGATGCTTATTGATTCCTGCAGCTGTTTATCTTTCTCTAGGCTATCCAGAAAAAAAAACCTCCAAAAAACAATTATCACTTAATTATAAAATTGCTTGGCTTGGGAGAGCCTTCTGGTTGGTTGCTGAACACTCCAAGGGAATAAGTTAATCGCTATAAACCACCCTGCTGACTGAAGCTGCTGCTTAGCATTCTTAGCCACAGCTTCATTATTCTCTGGTATGGATTTAAAAGAAGAAGAAATAAAGAAAGAAACACCCACATTTTCTTCTCATTTTCAGATGCTTAGCATGTTTGGCCAATCAAATGGCAGATGGCTGGCTATTTCTTACCTATGGGATTTGAATCCTGATGGATTCTAGGCAGGGGGACCAGACATGGTGCACAGAGAACACTTGTTCCAGGGTGGCTGGGGAGGGGGAGTGTTGGGAAGAGGGTGGTGGTAATAGTTGTTATGGGTGTTGCTATAGTAATATTACTTCATGTTGGACTGCAAAAAGGAAAAAGGAAAGAATGAGATTCTTTTTTAATACAAATAATTTTCTCTTCAACTTCATTGTGGGTGAAATGTAGGGCCCTAAAGCCCCGGTTCTCACCAGCCATTTCCTGGTGGGTGGAAGCTTCTCACCACCAGTGTCAACAGACACTCTGAGCAGGAGGCTTGATCAGGCCAGTGAGGTAGGTGAGAAGTCAACCAGCTAGAATTTTGGAATTGGAGCTAATAAACTCTTCACCCAGCTTGCCCTGTTCTTTTGTATTTATTAACTTATCTCAGTAAACAGTAAAAATGCTTGGTTCACGAGCAAGTCCTATTAAAATTGGGCAAAGGACTTGAATAGACATTTCTCCAAAGAAGATATACAAATGGCCAAAAATCACATGAAAAGATGCTCAACATCACTAGTCATTAAGGAGATGCAATTCAAAGCCATAGTGAGGCACATCTCACACCTGTTAGAACAGCTACTGTAAACAAAGGAAAATCAGGAAATAGCAAGTGTTGATGAGGAAGTGGGAAATCGGAACTTTTGTGCAATCTTGGTGGGAGTATAAAGTGGTATAGCCACTATGAAAAACAGTATGAAGGTTCCTCAAAATATTACAAATAAAATTACCATGTTACCATCCATCAATTCCAATTCTAGGAAATAATTAATGACAGGGTCTCAAAGAGATATCTGTACGCTCATGTTCAAAGCAGCTCTATTCACAACAGCCAAAAGGTGGAAGCAACCCAGGTGCCCACTGATAGATACTTCTTATCTATGTCTATGTCCATGTCAATGTCTATGTCTACATCTACATCTACATCTATATCTACATCTATCTACCGTATATCTATATCTATATCTATATTTATATCTATATCTATCTATAATGGAATACTATCATGAAAGGCCACAATTATGGAACTAGGCCACTCTCCTCCCCTGTGATTGTGGAGACCGAGGTCCAGATGTGGAACTTCAATCCACATCCTATGACTTCAAATCCAGAGCACAGGCTCTGCTTGCAAGCTTCTGTCTTCCCTCATGATTGTTTCCCACATGCAGAACACCCTCATTTCTCTTCTGAGTATCCACATTCTACCCGTCCTTCAGACCCCATTCAAATCCTTTCTTCACTCCTCATCTCCCTGGCCTCCCCTTTCTCTGAGCCTCTCTACAATATTTCAACAGCCCTCTGATCATCCCCCCTCTTAGCCCTTAATTCCCTACACCCTCACCCCTCAGCAAGTTCTTTGCCTTTCCTGCAGGTCTTCACTGCAGCAGGCACTCTCTAACCTCTGGGGCCAGGCCCCGATGCTTTCTCCGCCTGGGATGCTCTTCTGCCCTGTGGCCCCTACAGGGTAAAATGGGAGTTGGTAGGAAGAGTGACCAAGATCCAAGTGGGGTCAGAGTAGGGTTTCTGCTTCGCCATTAGAAAGGAGCCATGAGAGATTCATGAGAGACCCACATCTGGGGACTGAGCTGGGAACCACACAAGCAAGAGGATAAATGCTCACACCTCAGAGCCAGAGCGGACATCCACGCTCCCTCCTCCGGAGTATCCTGGTATGTGGTCCCTGCTCCAGCCCTGCTTAGCCCCTCTCAGCTGCCTGCGAGTTGCATGCCCACTAGATGGCAACCTCATGTCAGCTGGGATGAAGGAGGGGCAGTGTCTGCGGTGGTGAGCAAGTGGAGATGACTGAGTGCTCACTATGCATCTGGCACCATCAGCAGCCTCCTCACACCTTGTTCGCCTGGTCTGCATAATCACCGTGAAATGCACATTCTATCCCTATTTTACAAATTTGAAAACTGAGACTCGGAGAGAAGTAATGTGCTGACGCTCACACAGCTGGCTGTCCTGGCTCTCAGGCAATGCTCACTCCACCACAGTGGCATCTGAGAGAGTGTGTAGAAATAGAGAAGCAAAGCCCTGGAGAGAGAGGGTGGTGAGGAACCAGAAGGCATGGAGAACACAGAAAACAGCGGTTATTCAGCCATGACCTCTTGAGGTTAGATTAGAGCATGGAGCTTGTCTCCAGAAGACAAAAGGCAACTAGGAACAATCTGAGGGATTATATTCATCCCTGGTGAGGGAAGCCTAACCTTGAGGAAGGATCTGGAACAAAGAAAGGGAGAGAAGGTGAGGGTAAAGCATGTCAAGGGTCTTTGAGTTTCTAACTCCTTCAGATGGCCCTTGACCCTTCCTTAATGTCAAACAAAACCCAAAGTCTCTATCCGTCTGGTAGGCTTGCTGAGGAAGAAGCAAGCTCTTTGGAATAAGGCTGAAATTTCGCAAGAGTGGCATTTAAACCATCGATCATGGTTTATTGGGGCAAGAGAGAGAGAGGAAAGAGAAGAGCGAAGCCCTTCGCCCGGGCACACTGGCGTGTCTGAGGGGCAGCGAGAAAGCCGGTGTGGCCGGAGCCGAGGGAACAAGAGGGAGGGGGATGGGCCAGGGGTCAGGTCATGTACAGCTCTGCGGTCCCTTAAAGGGAGCATGGCTTCCTCTCAGAATGAATGGCAGTCATCAGGGAGTTCTGAGTTAAGGAGTGACACGGTATAAGTGATGTTTAAAAGGGTCACTCTAGTCACCCCGAGTCTGAGAATAGATGGACGAATGACGAGGGCAGCGAGCAAGGAGACACATTAGAGGGCAATAAACACCCCCTTCTTGCTTCAGCCAATATTTTAGAGACTTTGTCCTCAGAGAAGGCACCAGGTAGTTAAAATAAGGACTTGGCATAGGATGGGGGGGGAGGGTGAGCTGAGTGGGCAGAGGGAGGGAAGGCATACAAGAGGCAGGGCTGAGAGATCGTGAGCTCAGGGCTGGATTGGACAGGGCAGGAGGGGAGCATAAGGAGCCCACAGCTGTCACCTGTCCATTGGCAGGAAGGGCACGGGCTGCCTCACCCGCACAGAAGCTGTGGCAGGGGCACCAGTGGAGTTGAGGCCCGGCCCAGGACGAGCAGCCAAGATGGCCTGGCACTGCGCTGAGGACTGCCACAGCCTGGTCCTCTGGGCTGCTCCCAGGCTGTTAGGGGAGTGGAAGTCCATGCAGAATTTGTAAAGACTTCCAGACAATGCCCTGCTCCCAGCTTGCCTTGGCTGTGCGGGCAGGCTGGGGCCAGTTCTCAATAGTCAGGACCCAGTGACTCTCTCCTGCAACCGGAAGCCAGCTGCTTCCTCCGTCACCCTCCATCCCTCCAACCCTCCCCTTTCTTTCTTTTCCCCAGGGAGACTGAGCTCAAATGTGCATTGGAAGGGGGCCTGGGTTGTTTGAGGGAGTTGGGGGGGAGATAGAGATGCATGTAAATTCCAGCTGTAAATACCAAGCCACAGCTGGTTCTGTAGCTAAGAGCACCTCCACCCAGGTCAGGAGGCTCCTCCTACACAAAGAAGTCAGAAATTGATCTTGCTTTTAGCATTTACCAGGCATCCTCTGAGGGAGCCACTTCATCACCCACAGGGTTCTTCTCTGCAAAAAGCATGACCTTGCTCTGGCTCCTCCCTCCCATCCTGCGCATGCTTGGCTGCTGCTCCCAGCTCCTGCTGTGTCTCCTGCTTCTAGCTTTGAATTTGCAAATTGTATTCTATCTCATTTGAGCCTTTCTCGCATCTGGACCCCAGGTCCTGCTGCAGTGTTCGGCATACAGTGGTTGCTCAATAAATAGCTGTTGCATGTTGTTGGGTGAATGAGGTATTGCTCCTGACAGCTGGCTACCTGGTTCTTTGTCACCACCTCATATCTGCAACTTGTCCTTCTCAGAAGAAGCCAAACCTTAGTCCAGGAAGGAAGGTTACAGATAATCTGTCTTACCAACCTTTTCAATGTCCCTGGGAGAGAAAACTTGACCATGGCCTCTACTCTCGACACCCCTTTCTCTTTCATCAGATAGAATGCATGCCACAGCCCTGCATTCCAGAACACAGGGCCAGCCAAGGCTCGCCAGGCTGCCAGGCTGCCAGGGAGAGGGTGGGACTTACAGTCTCTGTTCTGCCAACAGCTTTACCTGTGTGATCAGAGACAGGTCATTCACATTTTGAGACCTCAGTTTTCTCATCTGTAAAATGAGAATACTGGATGGATGATGTGCAGGCCCGCTTCACTGAGGATATTTCACGATTGGAAGTAGAGTAAGTCCCAAGGCAATGACCCAGAGCCAATGGGAGGCAGGCTGGGGAGCTGGGGAGCACAGAGTCCTGAGGTCGGGGACACGTGGCCCCAGTCTCAGCCCTGCCACTGTGTGACTTGTGATGCTTGTGATCTTTCGTTTTTCCCTTTGTAAAATGGGACTCATAATAGCACCACCCTCACTGGGTTGTAATAGAATGAAATTAGTGAATGTATCTTAATGTGGCGAGGTATCCAACTGTAGTGGAGCCTCAACACATTAGCACGCCTGGTGGCCGCAGCAGCAGTGTGGAGCAGCACTCTCCAACAGAAGTTTCGGTGATGATGCAGATGTTCCACATCTGGCCTAACACCGTGCCCACCCCCCACACATGGCTACGGGGCAATTTAAATATAGCCGAAGTGGCTGAAGATCTAAATTTTTAATTTTGCTTAATTTTAATTATTTAACATTTAAATAGCCACACTATTTATGTAACTAACGGCTCATGCACCAGACAGAGCAGGTCTAGACATTATAGAACTATCAGAATTTTAAAAAGAGCAGGAAGGTACGGCACAGCCAGCCAATGTTGTTCAGCACTAAAAAGAAATAGCCCATCCAGTCATCAAAAGACATAGAGGAGCCTTAAATGTGTATTACTAAGTGAAAGAAGCCAATTTGAAAAGGCTACATACTGTACGATTCCAACCATAGGACATTCTGGAAAAGGCAAGACTCTGGAGCCAGTAAAAGGATCAGTGGTTTCAGAGGGTGGGGGTAGGGGATGAATAGGTGCAGCACAGAGGATTTTTAGGGCAGTGAAACTACTGTGTATGATACTATGATGGTCCATACGTCATTATATGTTTGTCCAACAACATGAACAATACTCAGAGCGAGTGCTAATGTGTAAACTATGGATTTGGGTGATAATGTGTCCTTGTAGGTTCATCAATGGTAACAGATGTCCCACTCTGCTGGGGATGTCAATGGGCGGGGGGGAGGGGGGGGCGTGCGGGACTGTGAGTGTGCGGAGCAGGAGGATATGGGCAATCTCTGTACTTTCTGCTCAATTGCTCTGTGAACTTAAAACTGCTCTAACATATAAAGTCAATTTTTAAAAGAGCACCAAGATGTATGCCTAAAAGAAGTGGGATTTGAAGTTAATTCTCAAGAATGGGTGGCGCATGGATAGCAGGGCTGTGTTTGCAATGCCCAGCATTGGGGTAGAGCAGAGGGTTATGGGAGAGATGTGGAGACGGCTTGCAAAACACCAGAAGGAGACTGTGGATTCCAGATTAAAGACCCTCAACTCTAGTCAGCATTAATTAAGTTTCTGAAGTTTTTCACTTTTTTGGGAGATACCCAAAAAGCGTTCTACAAATATTAATGTCCTAAATAAGCGGCTATTTGGGACTTTAAGTTTTTTGAAGGTCAGGTCCAAGTCTTGAAGTTAAATCATGTGAGAATTGACATCACAAGCTGTAAAGTGCTTAAAACAATTTAAATCAAATAAATAGATAGCTTAGCTCGGGATCCTGTGGCTTTACAAGACTCTTCCATTACCAGTGGGATATGTCCCATATTGCCTGGAAAATTACAGGCTTTTAGGGACTCCTGCTTGACGGATTTGTCTAGATGTGTCTGAAAGGAAGTGCACAACGTGGACCCCATCAGCACTGGGGACTCAGCACTCAGAATGCTTAAGTATCAAGAGAAGATTTTCATTTGTGCTCTCCTACCGTGCACTATCTTCAAAGGTCCCAGATTTATTATTTCATCAACAGACCGGAGAGGGGAGTTTGTATGAGATCAAACAAACACGAGGACTATGGAAGGCCGGCAGGTGACAGTGTATAAATTGCCCGATGGAAAATGTCAGAAGTTGACATCAGAGCAGTGGGAGGGTGGGGAGCATATAGAACTGAGAACAAACGAGCGTGGCTTTCTGGGACCCAATTCCTCACACAGTCCAGCTAATGCACTGCAAGAAACTCGGGGCTCAGAGACCCACTGAGAATCCACTGAAACCCATTAATTCAAAATATATCCTGTATTTAAAAAAAACACAACTTGAAAAGCATCTCCTCTCTCTCTCTTTAATCTCTCTCTCTCTCTCTCTCTCTCTCTCTCTCTCTCTCTCTCTCTCTCTCTCTCTCTCTCTCTCTCTCTCTCTCTCTCTCCACACACACACACACACACACACCCTGTATGTTCTATATCTGCCCTGTATATATCCCTTTGTTTTCTTACATCTTATCCTTTACATCTTCTTGACCAATCTTTCAAGGGTAGTGTCTGGATAGTAAAGGCCTCTTCCAAGGTAGAACATCATATTCCCATTGTCATTGCTGGAGCCTTGACTCAGATACAAGAAACAGAGTTAACGTCTCTGCCTACCAACCTCTGTGTTTGTGAGTACAGTGGGGCCTTGACTTACGAGTTTAATTCGTTCCGAGAACAAGCTAGTTAAGGAGCTCATTAACTCAAATTACTCTATCAACTCAATGCAAAAAATCGGCGGAGAGACAGCTGGTATCTCAAAAAACTCGTTAGTTGGGACACTCGTAAGTCAAGGCCCCACTGTAGAAACTTTGTCCCGAATCAGTCTCTGTATATCTGAATGAGCGAGTAACAAGCAGTTATGGGGCATTTTGTTTGGACATGAAAGAGAGTGTGTGCTTTCTGCACATCGGTTCACTCCCTCCCCTCATACCCACCCAGTCTCTGCTCAAAGACCGTCTTTCTTGGCCACCCTAGCTAAATAAACATCAACCCCCCGGGCAACTATCTGTCCCCTTGCCCTGCTTTTATTGCACAGCACGTTTTATCACTTGGCACCAGAATAAATATTTATTTCTTTGTAGATAGCCCATCTCCTCTGCTAAGATGCAAATTCCATGCCATTTTTAATACTAAACAGCACCATGAGGAAGGTGCTACTAAGAACTGCGTTCTCAGATGGCGACACCGAGAGATTACAGAGCTGTGGGACTTCACCAAGGTCGTGCAAGCACCAGTCACAGAGCAAAACCCAAGTCCGCCCTTACTCCAGAGCCCCTGCTTTCAGCTACAGCAGAAGGATGTGGATGGGAAGACTAGATGTTTATATCCAATGGAGTCTAGCTTAGATGTGGCTTCAACAAAATGGCCTGAAAATGGGCTTGTCCCCAAATGACCTTCTCTAGCGAGTACCAACCACCTCTAAACTCCTAGGAAACCACAGACTATCAGAATTTCTCTAAATGCAAGTTCTTCGAGGACGGGAGTGATGTTATTTATAGCCGCACTATGTACGATGGCTGATGTAGCGTGAAGCTTAACCAGCAATTTGGTTATTTTTATCCCCATGTGTCTCTAAGGTTCCTGGCCTCCCCAAGAACATGTTGCTGATATGCTACCAGAGTCCAATAAATGTCACTGTACTTTATTTCTCAAAATCAGACTTAATTTGCTATAAGCTCCCAGCTATGAGTCTCGGTAATTTGTGGCATTCTCCCTTTTACCCTCCATGGAATTTAATGGTGGTCGCAATCTCTATTTTTCCTATAGCTTCAGCCATCTGTGGGCATCACTGCCCAGCACTGGCCCTTGTCCTTCTCTCATCCGCCATCCGTCTCTCGAGCATTCTGCGTTAGGTAGGCTTAAATACGTTCATTTCTGCAGCCTGCCTTGCAGAATACAGGTCTCACACTCGGGTTGAGCTGAAGAACGGGCCTGTCCTCTTGCCTCTCTCTGGAAAAGCTCCAACTCTAGCTCTGAATGTATAGCTCCCACCTCTACAATGCAAGCCTATGCCTTCCTCTCTAGGGAAAAGCCCATCTCCCTCCACAGAACTTCCTAAGACTCACCCTCCCCTTTCTTTCCTAGGGCTGGGGGGCTGGGAGGGAACGGAGCTACTAAATTCAGTTATCTTGCTATAACCACTCAACCCATTACCAATGGGTTACATATCAGACTTGTGTGTGTATTATTACAAAGTCTTCATTAATTTCCTCCACAGCTTGACCATGTGGACTGCCAAGATGGTAGCCTAGTTGGCTGACAAATACATCTGCTGGAGCCTAGAAAGAAGAAAGCTTTTTCCTTCTCCAGATGACATCAGGCACGTGATTTCTCCCCGGAATCACACAGGCCATGCCCCCCTCCCCCAATTCCACCCCATGGCTGGCAGCGCTCTGATGACCTTCCGCAAAAGCAGAGCCCTTTGGGAAGAGGCCAAGGGGTAGGGCTCCTGTGCTGCGTCCCTAGGTCAGCACTAGCTAAGCAGGGACTCAGAAGTTATTAACAGCTGAGCAGAACTCTAAACCTTCTGTTCCTAACACTTCTCTAACACCTTTCAGCATCCACACTCGTTATCCAAAGTCATTTGCAGCTGTGAGGAAACGGGGGTGAGCAGGGTAAATAAATAAACAAAGAGTTTCTACATGGAATGCTCAGCTCAGCACAGCTTGAAGTTTTACCACCCCCCATCTTGGAGTAAGGCAACCTACACAGGGCAGGTTTCTTTGTCTTTCCAGCTCTCCTGCAGGAGAAGGTACTGCTAACGTCAGTCAGGTAGCAGATCCCAGTATGGAGCGCTTATTGCATGGAAAGAGCCATCTTCGTGATGCCGAGGACACAAATAGCTGATAAAGATAAAGACCATTTGGGATGGCCCTCACCCAATGGCAATGATTCTTAAACATTCTGAACATATAAGGTGCCCTGTGGATAAGGAACAATAACTATGAATCAGCAGGGGACTCCAAATCCACCAAAGGCAGGAGAAACTCCCTTTGCTTTGACCCCGACATCTGCTGTGTTTCCCAACTTCACTGCCTCTGGCTTCTAAGCATTTGAATGGTGGAAGAGATTGAACATGGAGGCTCAATCACTTAATACTTCACAGAGGCATAATAAAAACTAACTGACTCCCCTCCACCCCTCCACCACACACACACACACACACCCCAAAAAATGGTTTACTAGTTTCTGAAGATCTGGCTGAGAGGGTTTCTGATAGATTTTAAGGTTTGAATATTATCTAAGTTAGAGTGTCAGAAAGAGAAGGTAAATGATTGAGCTGAACCACCAATGATTAATGGATACAGCTAGCCAGCTATCTGACAAACATTTATTGAGTATTTCTTCCATCTCCACAATGTCAGCCATTGTGCTAGTCACTGAGGATGAAATGATGACAAAGACATATTTCCTGCCCTTGAGATACTCATGGGCTAGTGAAGGAGACAGAGAAATAACCAGGTATCTTGCACATGGTATGACATACAATATCATCATGGCCGGCATGGGATAGTGTGGGAAGCAATGGGAGTGGACAGTGGAGGAAGGAGTTAAGCAGGATTTCTAGAAAGAAGGGATCCTTGGGATAAGTCTTCAAGGACAAGAAGAAGTTAGCCAGCTGGATAAAAATGGGAAGGATATTTCAGGCAAAATGTACAGCAGGTGCAAGCGTTTATAGAGGAATGAGAATACCAATAGCATTTGGAGAATTTCCACCAGTTCTGTGTGATTGAAATCTAAGCTCAGTGTGGGAGTGTCAAAGAATAGGTCTAACTCAGATTAAGAAAAGTCTTGTGAGTCATGCCAAGGAATTTAAAAATCTATCCTGAGGTTTGAGAAGGAGCCTTTGGAGCATTGTAAGAGGAGAGGAATGGCAGATTTTTTAATATGGCAACACCAGTTGCACACAAATATAGAGGGTAGAGACAGGTAAATGAGTAGAGTGAAGACAAAAGACAGGGAGACGTATGTAGGGATCATTAGAGAATTTCAGGTGAGAATAAATAGGCTCCTAAGTAGAAAAAATAGCAATACGTTTTGAAAATAAACATTTAGAGGTGTTTTCATTTCAAAGCATTTTGATTCTCATGAGTGGTCTCCTCAATTGAGAATGAACGACACAGCACACCACTAATAATACTAATTTTATCACAACGACAGCATCACTGCAAACATTAAAATAGTGAGCTGACTTAGAAACCTAACTAATGCACACAATATTTTTATGACATTTCTAATATCAGGAGGAAGGGGTATTCCTTTGCTTTTTCCTACACAGTCTCCGACTTCAGTTCTGTTCTCATTGAAATAGGAGCTGGTAGGGAAAGGTACTCAAATCCAGTGAATCTGAGTCTGGCGAATTTATTCATACTGAGATATGAATCAGCTTAACGTATTATTCCTCCTATCGTCTTCCTCTTCTACTTCCTACCCTTCCCTCAGCAAACCAAGATTTAACTTAAGGTAAAGGATAGACTCACCAATCATGGAATCTGTTGAGGCTGAAGAGAAGAAGAGGTAAGGGAAAGGAAGTCTTAAAGTCACATTCAAGGTCAAACTGGACCACAGAAGGCATTACTGTAGGCCTCTCCAAGCTTTGCCATGTGCCCTCAGCCAGGGAATGTGGACTAGACTCCTTTCCTGCGGGAATCTGGTGTCACTAAGAGACTCCAGGCCTTGAAGTCAGGCAGCTCAGGACCTGGATCCAGCCTGGTTTCTCCTTGTCAAATGAAGGGAGGGAGTCCTGCCTGCAGGGACAACAACTTGGGATAACATGTGTGAGGTGCCAGCACAGAGTCTAGCTCAGGGTTTCTCAACCAGGGTGATTTTTGTCCCCGCAAGACATTTGCCGATGTCTGGAGATATTTTTGGTTATCACAACCTGTGTCGGGAAGGTGCTACTGGCTTCTAGTCCATAGAGACCAGAGATGCTGCTAAACAGTCTAAAAGGCACAGGACGGCTCCACAATAAAGAATTATTGGGTTTAAATGTCGATAGTGTCAGGGTTAAAAAACCCTTGTCTAGCTCAATAAATGTTCCTTTGAGCTCCTCTCTCTCAGGATCCCCCCACCCAGTGCAGATGAAGAGGAATCCTCCAGGCAGAGAGATCCATCCTGGGATACAGCCTTGGTGCTGACGGGAGAGGGATTAACCCCGATGATTCTCTCAGCTGCTTCCCCATCGTGATTAGAATGACCAATTTGTGAGAAGTTGGCTCATGCAGGCTCCCAGGCTGTTTATTTTCCTGTTTATTATATTTTTGAGTGAATTTTAATTTTCCCCAAATTAAGCAAGAAACCCTGACATCTGGTTGGCTCACCCCTTCCCCCCATTGTGCTTTTTTTTTTTATCTGCCCCAGCCATTTCCTTTCCTCCCTCCAAGCCCAAAGATGACTGTTTACTGACCACAGAGCAGGTGTGTGTTCTCAGCCAGGATTCCCAGGGACCTTTAAGGGGTTGTTTTTTCACATGCATAAACCAGTTGTGCAAAGGGCTGCTCTGAGTAGGAGCCTGCATTGCAGATGGGGTCTGAGCCCCTCCCAGGCCCTCCTCCCTCGCTGTGTACACAGTGGTTCCTGGAGACTCCGCACTGTTTGAGCAGCATCCCCTCCCCCAGGGGATGCTCCTTCCAGACCAAATACCTGCAAACCTGTGAGAGAGAACAAAGGAAACAGCGGCTCCTCTTCCCATGATTCTTTCTCCATATATATGTATGCATGTGTGTATATGAACACAGCACATGGGACCCGGACACTCAGAGAGATGCATGCACATACAAAAGTGAAGAGAAAGGTGTCTGAGCAGGATGCTTAGAAAAATGCCAGAGCTGAGGAAGCCTGGCTTCTGCCTGTGGGCTTTCAAGGGCTGATGTTTTGCTGATTCTGCCTGTACGACTTGACATGGGGAACTCAAGGAGCTGATTTCACTCCCCTCTAGGGCCCTGGTCCCCACTGATGCTCCTGTCAGCTCTCCTCTGTGCTGTTAGAGCTCATCATCCAACCATTCATAATCTATCCCTCGGAATCAAGCAAATGCGGTGATGGACGCTGGCCAGAGGCCCTAATTATTACCAGATCGAGATTTTCCAGTTACTTAGCAAATCCTCACCCTGTACATCTAAGCTTAGACAACTATCTTGGGAAAGAGAGGTTACGTGTGGAGAAGGCTTGGGGCTGCGAGGAAGCAGGTGTGAGGAAAAGGACTGGGACACTGAGCTCAGGAATCCGTGATGTTGACACCTGATCAGAGTCGGTGTCAGAACTCAGCAGTCACAGCCCAAGGCTCCGGCTCTGCACCGAGACCAACACAGAATGAGCTTGTTTCATTCCTTCTTACTCCTGGCAATCTGGTAGAAATGGCACCTGCTTACTCCGATTCCAAGCCCAACAAAATACAGCTTTCATCGCTTTCTAGTGTTCATGCACAGTCCATGCAAAGCCCCCAAAATCGATGGCCATCGATTCCTACGCTAGAAATTCATAAACTTCTTTAAGGTCAGGGATTGATTTTTTACTTTCAGTAAGAAAATGTGAGACTCCAGACCTTTCCCTCCCTTTCTGCCACCTTTCTCATCTACAGGGACACATGCTCTTGTACACATGCTCTCCCTCGCCGGTGTGCATCCTGCCCTCCCTGCCTCAGTACCTCCAGGAGGGAGAAGCACTTAGGTGCCAGGAGAGAGAGAGACACTTAAACACTCCTTCTGCTAAGGAGCCTCCTCGCCCTGACCTAATCCCCGGCATTAATCTAATAATGGAACAAATAGATTTGAAGGATGACAGCACAGGAATGAGCACGGTGGTTGGGACAGACTCCTTAGCATTTGCCAAATCCAAGCTGGGAGCAAGGGATTGGACTTCAGAGTTCACGCCAGGATCAGATCAGCGCTCTGTTCCCACCTCGATTCTGCCCATGGCCCAAGTGCTGGGTGGACGGGCACTTAAGCTTGCGTCCAAAGGTGGGCACCAGTTGTGTTACCAGGGGTGCCTCCTCATGGTCTGGACCTCAGTTTACCCACATATGAAGAAAAAAATTGAGACTATATCTACCCCCTAGATGGCTATGGAGACCAAATAGATGCAAAAGCACAGTTTAGACCAGTGATGGTGAACCTATGACACGCTTGTCAGAGGTGACACGCGAACTCATTTTTTTGGTTGATTTTTCTTTGTTAAATGGCATTTAAATATATAAAATAAATATCAAAAATATAAGTCTTTGTTTTACTATGGTTGAAAATATCAAAAAAATTCTATATGTGACACGGCACCAGAGTTAAGTTAGGGTTTTTCAAAATACTGACATGCAGAGCTCAAAAGGTTCACCATCACTGGTTTAGACTGAAAGTGTCAGGTGAGAATAAGATGGCGATTACTACAGGGCTCTAGGTCTTTCTTACTTATGTTTTTTTTTAAAATATATTTGTATTGATTTCAGAGAGGAAAGTGTCACGTGAGAATAAGATGGCGATTACTACAGGGTTCTAGGTCTTCCTTACTTACGTTTTTTTTTTAATATATTTGTATTGATTTCAGAGAGGAAGGGACAGGGAGAGAGAGATAGAAACATCAATGATGAGAGAGAATCACTGATTGGCTGCCTCCTGCACACCTCCTACTGGGGATAGAGCCTGCAACCTGGGCATGTGCTCTGAACGGGAATTGAACCGTGACCTCCTGGTTCATAGGTCGAGGCTCAACCACTGAGCCATGCTGGCTGGGCTTCCTCACTCATGTTTAGAATCAAAAAGTTTCAAAGAAATTCATGAATGATATGACTGATGGGGTCATCATGGATCTCTTCTTTCTGTTTTCTAAATTTTACTTTATTGTGGTAAGAACACTTCACATGAGATCTGCCCTCTTATGAGATTTTTCAATGCATGACACAGTATTGAACCTCTAGGCACAATGTTGTACAGCATGTCATTAAAAGTGTATTCATCCTGCATAACTGAAATTTTACTCCCCCTTCCTCCCTTCTAGCCCCTGGCAGCCCCCCTTCTATCCCCTGCTTCTGTGAGTTTGGACTCTACCTCATGCAAGTGGAATCACAGAACTACCATAGGATCCAACAATCTCCCCTCTGGATATTTATCCCCCCAAAATTGAAATCGGGTTCTCAAAGAGATATCTGCACTCCTGTGTCCACTGTAGCATAAGTCCCAGTAACCCAGATACAGACACAATCTAAATGCAACTGATGAAGAAAATGTCTATATACTGGTATATAGTCAAATATTACTCCGCCTGGAAAAGGAAAGCCAGCCATAGCCAACAGCATGGGCGCACCTGGAAGGCATTATGCTGAGTGAAAATAAGTCAATCACAGAAGGAAAATTTCTTTTCTTCAGATTGGACCATTTTTGAGGCTGCCAGGCATGAACTCTCAAGTCCAGCAGCACTGGAGTTGCACCAGCCTTACCACTTGTTAGCTGTTACCTGGGTGCCTAACCTCTCTGAGACTGCAGCCTCATCATTCCCAAGATGATGCAGTGAGCTGTGGAGAGGATCAGCAAGCAGCCTGTGAGTGGCAGGCACTGAGCCACAGGAGGCTGGTCCAGGTATCACTGCCCTCACTCTGATGACCCCCTCGCTGCCAGCTGCAGGGCTTGTGTTGTAAAGAGGAACCTCAGAGCCAGGCCTTCTGCGGGACTAAGGCCAGACCCTTGGATGTCGCTGGCTGGGGGCCCTGTCCAGACCGCTCTCCCTGGCACGGTGAGCTTTCTGGGCAGCCCGAGGCAGCTGACTCTCCCTGCTCCGCGGTGAGCCAGGGGCACTGGAGTCTCTGGTCTCAGCTGCATGGGGGTCACGTGGTTTTGCGGGTGCCAGGCTGTTCAATTAGCAGCAAATCAAGATGTTCAGATGGTGCAGCCACACGCAGCGGGCCAGCCAGAGCTCCTACTTCCCGCTGAGGCCGGCAGATTGCGCCTGTGTTGGCTACCAACTTCCCGTGGGCCTTGCAGGCCTCTCTGCTGCGCGCCAGTCCCCACTCTGAATTCTCAAAGTCCTTTTTACCCTCTGGCTCTGGTCCTGCAGGCTGTCAGGGCCCTTCTGCCAGAGCTGGGGCTCAGCGGGGCCTGCCAACAGGTTCCCTCCCATTAGCAGAGCCCCCTGCTGGCGAGTGGATGCAGAGCAGGCGGGGAGCCCAAGGTGGCAGGGGAGGGTGTCTGTGGCCACACAGGAGTTCCAGGTCCTGTCCCCAGAGTCCCCAGCAGGCTGCCTCTCTGGCCTGGGGTTCAACCACATGACCCTGAGTCACAGCCAAGGCTCACAGGGGGCTTGGCAGCTACGCTTTCCCTGCTGGTATGTGAGCTAATGTACCAACCCAGGCATGACCTGAGCCCAGAGTCCGCTTTTGATTATGGCTCCGGCAGACAATGTACCCCAGGTGAATTGGCAATGGCCCAGGGGTGAGATAAGCACTCCTCCAGCCAACCGGCTGAAACCACCATAAACACAGGCAGACTTGATGATCCTGGGTATACCATGTCACCCATCTTTAAAGCAAAGAAATAAGATGACTCTCCTTTCTTTCTACACATCCTGTGGGCATCCTTTCATCATCTTCTTTGTGGCCTATATAGGATTGTGGGGCAAGGGGAGCACATGGGGAGGGGATGGACCCAAGACTTGCTCACCCCTGTTCCTGTGCTATCTAGCTGTTGGCCCCCTCAGGGCCCTGCACTAGGCCCCAGAAGGGGGGGAGGGGGAGGCAGGGGGACTAAGCCAAGCCAGGCAGGCCTCTGCGCCCAAGAGGCTAGGGTCCAGCAGGGCAGCCGGCTCCCTTATGGTGCAGGGAGGATGCATCTAGGTGCTGTGGGGGAATGAGCTGGACCTAAAGCAAAGGGATTTCAGAGAAGAACCAGCACCACAGGCAGAGGCCTCACCTCCATTAGACCCTGAAAAACACACACAAATTGAATCCCAGACTGCCTTGCCCTGGGCTTGCCCCCCAAAAGGCGGTGCTTTGGAAATACCAGCTTGTTTAATGTTCCTTGGGAAACATGGTTGGGAAATTAAAGCAATATAAGCCCATCCATGATGGGGAGATGGCGTCACCTGCATATTTACTACTCCCTCTGAGAGTCAGAAATATGGGGTCAGTTACTGTTCTCTATGGAGGTCAGAAATACGGGGTCAGTTACCACTTCCTATGGGGTCAGAAATATGGGGTCAGCTTCTGCTTCCTATGGGGTCAGAAATATGGGGTCAGTTACTGTTCTCTATGGAGGTCAGAAATATGGGGTCAGAAATATGGGGTCAGTTACTACTTCCTATGGGGTCAGAAATATGGGGTCAGTTACTGTTCTCTATGGAGGTCACAGTGAGTTGAAACAAAGTTATTCCTTTTCCTCCCTGACTTCTCCTTCCACATCCAATCTTGAGAAACTGGGAAGCTCTCAGAAATGCCAAGCGTCCACACTTGTTATGGAGGTCACAGTGAGTTGAAATAGTGTCATTCCTTTTCCTCCCCCACTTCTCTTTCCACATCCAATCCTGAGAGACTGGGAAGCTCTCAGAAATGCCAAGCGTCCACACTTGCTTTGGGGGCTGGAAGTCTCCGTCTGCCAGGCATCAGCAGCTCCCAGCCTGCCCTCCCATGAAAGGGGAGAGTAGCAGGGAACTCTGTTATTCTATAGTAGTTGGAGTGGGGACCTCTATGAAGCCCTTTGGGGTGAGCCACCCAAGCTCCTCTATGATATTCTGTTATCTCGTCTCTCTCACCCATGTCAGTATCCAGCACAGACTGGCTGGGACTCCTTCCTGAGGACTATGGCTGGGATCATGGTCTTTCTTCTCTGTTACTCCCATATCGTCCCAGCAAAGGTCCACAGAGATGTGATTCCTCAAAAGGTAATTCAAGTTCAACTTCAGGCTAGTAAGATGCTAACCCACCCCAAAGGTCCTATCACAAAATACTTGAAAAGGACAGTGTGAAATGCATGTTCTCTTAGGTCGAAGCAAGGGCATGGAGGTGCCAGTCCTGGCTGTGGGTGGTGCCTGAACAGTACCTCTGTGTTGGGAGGTGGCTGGCAGTGGGGTGGGGTGGGAAATGGACCAGGACCTAGAATGGTCAAGTGCACATGAGAAACGGAAACTAATTTTTCAATGTACAAAAGAGGTCCTTCCTTAAGGAGTTCTGGGGACTCTGCATTTACACTTGACTTTGCTAGGGTGGCTCATCTCCATACCCTATTCCTCTCAACTTCCCCTCCTCAGTGTTCATTTATGGGGGCAGTTGGGACAGCTCCCTCCTGATCAGTTCTCGCTGTGTTCAGTGCAGCGATGCACAGTAAAGAAATCATATAGCTTCGTGAAGTTGGAAGTTTGTTGCTGTTTTATTCAACTCTGGCGGCATCTAATCTCATTCTATTCCAATGGATTTATTTCCAGGGAGTGGCCATGGCCCATAGGAGGGTCTTGGAAACAGGCAGGAATTGGACACAAGATGCACATCCCAGGATTATGCAGGGTCCCAGGCCAAGGCAGCCGGGCTGAAGCTGTTACCAGGAGTGCTAAGCTGTAGGAAGCCAGAAAGAAAGCCCACGGCAGAGAAGTCAGTAACACCAGAGACTGGAAATTTTCTAGAACAGGAAAGAGAAAAAGGCAGCGGCTACTCCTTTATTGTGCAGTAGTAATCGAATCATTTTGAGTGCAGATTGTACCCCAATTCCACCTTCGCCCCCAACGTATCCGGGTCTTGCTGGTTCTTCTTAAAGAGGCCATGTTGGGGAGTGACATGGTTTGGGAACATTAATGACAGCATGGGAGGAGTTAGGGCCTTTCTCTGTTGTTATAAATAATTTCTAATAATTCACTGGCCTCCAAAGGCAAATTCTCTAAAGTGTCTCTGGGTCCCTGGCTGAGAATGCCAGATGGGAGCAGGGACTCTGGCCTGGTTTAACCTCCCGGATGTTACACTCTCGGGCAGCTGTGGAGTGTCCTGGGGGCTGAAGCTGTGATGGCCGGTGTCATTCTGAGGGCAGGGTGTGGACCCCGTGGGAGCTGGAGCCCCTGGGACTCCCCCTAGTCCAGCATTGCACTCTCAGGGAGCTGTCAGGGTGGCGGGGGGAGAGGCACCCAGGATGGAGTCATCTCCTCACAGCAAAGCTGTGATGGCCGTTGTCATTCTGAGGGTAGGGTGTGGACCCCGTGGGAGCCGGAGCCCCTGGGATCCCCTAGTCCAGCATTGCACTCGCAGCGAGCTGTCAGGTGGGGAGAGGCACCCAGGATGGAGTCATCTCCTCACAGCGGACCACAACTCCCTGCCCTCCTCCTCACCTCGCTGGCTTCTGGAGTTTCTCCAAAGACAGCAGCAGGCACCGATGGCTAATTGCTCCGAAATAGCTAGTCTCCATTTCAGGGCGCTGCTTGCTTTTGCTTTAGGAGCTGGCAAATGAATCCTCCTAGGGATTAGAATAACCCTGTCCTGGCTGCGTTCCCTGGAATCTTGGCCTCTTTCCCTGGCACCTATCCCAAAGGGATGGAAATCTCTCAGTATTTATCCCCTTGAAGATTCCCCGTGCCTGCCTGGCTCCCGGCCATTCTGCACACAGACGGCCCACTTCCTCCATCCTCCAGGGAGCAGATCATGCCCTGGCTCCCCCCGTCACTCATCACCACTGAAAGCTGTATCTTCCTGCTGGGGCTGCCCACTGCTCCACCCCCTCCTCCCTGGCCTCTCTGTTGACGCTTTCATCCTACCGAGGCAGAAACACTGTTTCCTACAGTCTCTTTTCCTCCAGAAAGCCCAAGGTGTGGAGGGAAGATCCGTGATGTGTTCTTTGATGAAAAAAGATATGAGCCATCACTGAAACAGTAGACACGTGGGTGATTGTTTCCTCAAGAGCTGTCATTCCTCCTTCCTTCTAAGGAACGCGTGACCCTGAGGACAAGGGTCGTGTCTACAGGTGGGTGTGCACCTGCAAACATTCACGTGGGCCATCTGGTGATGACACAGCGCTGGAGCAGAGAGGAGGGGCAGCCAACACTGCTCACTGCTGCGTGATGTTACCCTGGGTGCCTGCCTATCTATCACCCCCTCACCCACCCCACTAGACTGAGCTCCATGAAGACGGAAACTGGGTCTTATAATTCTTTGTAGCTCCTACCACCACTGGTTAATGCCATCACCAAGAATGGAGGGGAGGGTGGAGGAGGGAGCACAGGACTGGCATATGCTAAAAGCTCTGATGAATGAATGAACTGTGATGGCCCAGCTTGTATGCTCCTAGCATAGCCCTTTCACTGAGTATTGAGTTTTGGTTGGTGTAGGTGGGCCCTGCAGGTCAATGGCCACTTGGAATGTGAGGCTGGCCAGTGAGTGGAAAGCAAAGATGCTGCGTTCCCTCAGTCCTTAGCCACTCATCGCAGTGGGGATTGGGCGAGAGGGTGTGTAGCTGGATTCAAGCGAAGCCTGTGACTGGGTTGAGAGTGTGATTTGGGTACAGGAAGTTCAGCGCATGTTTACTCAAGTCAACCCCACAAGTGCTACACAACATTCGGGAAGATTCTCAGCTGTTTGCGTCTAAGGCAGCGGTTCTCAACCTGTGGGTCGCGACCCCTTTGGGGGTCAAACGACCCTTTCACAGGGGTCGCCTAAGACCATCGGAAAACACATATAT
>NW_005371354.1:1980884-2041628 GCF_000412655.1 Myotis brandtii
TACTAAAGGGTCGCGGCATTAGGAAGGTTGAGAACCACTGGTCTAAGGGCACTTACCCTATGCAGAGCCCAACTGAGCAACTCATTGCAAACCCTCCGTCCCACACCAGCCAGGCCGCCCAGAGGCCCGCTGGTCCCTTCCTCTGCTCCTTGCGCCCTGACTCTCCACTTTGCAGTCCAGGCCGCTGCCTCCTGAAAGGAATATTGTGGCATTGTCTTTGGGTGCCCTTTGCCAAGTCACTGTCGGCTCTCCACGGCAATTCAAATACAATCATAATAAATAAGCAGCAGCAATTCAGGCAGCATCTAATAGATCATATAAAGCCTTTCTATGGCTGAAAGGCCCAATAAGTGGCATTTTACGAGAGAGAAGGCGGGGAAAGCTCAGAGAGAGTGTGTTTGGAAAACTAAACTGTTTTCAAGCAGCAGTTGTGAATTTCCCACATTCAACGTGAATTCATGGTTTCACCGCTCCAGAGCCAGACTGACTCTCCCAGGCAACGGTGCAAAGGCCGTTAGAAAGCAGAAAGCGTGCACAAGGCGGCCTGAAATGTGGTCAGAACCGCTTTGGTGAAATCAGACCCTTCATCAGAAGGCGGGACACAGGAAGAAGGGGAATGACACCTGGTCTCCCACCGGCAGGGTCAGACAGACTCTGCAAAGGAAGACGAACAAACCCCCATGAGGTGAGGCAGGAAGGCAGGCAGAGGTCTCAGAAGAGGGTGCTCCCAGCAAGGAGGGGAACCCCCTGCGGAGGCAACACAGGGGAGGAACATATCTGTGCTCTAGAGCAAGAGAAGCAGGGGTTTGCAGAGGGCTCACCATTTATTAGCCTCTCGAAGCCTTTCCTCTTCTGTTAACGGGGATGGAAGTGCCTACTCCACTTATTCTGAGAACCAGTGTCACAGATGGAAGGGATCTGTCACTGCATTCAGCACATAGTAGGTCTAAGAGAGGTCAGTCCTCTCCCATGGATCCTCCAGGAAGGTCAAGGTGGCCCTCCATCAGGGGAAAGCCTTGCTTCCCTTGGGAGTTAGGCCCACGCCCGTCCCATATGGGGCCTGCTTTTGTGCAGGTATTGTCCTTGACACTGAGGAAGTGAAGATGAATGGGACAGAGTCCAGCTCTCCACAAGAAGCCTGCAAAGTAATAGAAGAATCATTTTCCCCCTCCCCCAATGCTTTGCCTGTGCCTGAGGGCAACAGGGACTCAGCAGGGGAGGGACCACCGGGTCAGCAATAGGTCACTGGGAAAAGCCTCAATAAATGGGCTGAAGGTTGAGCTGGTTGATGAATGAGTCCTGACAAAAAAATAAAGAAAAAATTTCAAACAGAGGAAAGAGCAGGAGAAAGGGTGTGGAGGGACACCTGTGTGGGGTGTATTTGCAAGTCCCTAGGAGCGCTAGGAGCTCAGGGAGCAGGAGTGGGGGTGGGGTTGTGTACCCCTCTTTCAGCATCAGCCGTCTTCACAGACCTGCGCTTCTCCGAGGCGGCCAGACACCACACTGCTCCAGAGTGCTAACCACACATGGAATCAGGGATAACAGGGAGGCCTGGGAGAAAAGGTTTTGGGGTGCTGGTAAGTGGATTGATGGGCCCCTCCAGTTTAGAACTTGGGGCAGGATTAGAAATAGGTGGGCGTTAGTGGAGGGGGCGAGCTGACTTTATAATTCTCTAATTGAGCTGTGATCCACTGCCCCCTCCCCCATTTTAACACCTTGTAATATAAAGAGCAGGATTCTAAAAAGAAAGCCAAAGATGACAGTTGTAGGGTAAAAAAGGTGTGGGAAATGTGCGAGGAACAGACGGCTCCGATTCTGCTCTGCTGTCAGTAACTCCTGAGGTGTCCGCAAGAAAACCGCATCCGCTGGGGGTGGGGCTGGGGAGACAGAGCCGGGCTCGGGGACCCGAGGAAACGGGTCTGCGCCTGAGGATTTCTGACCTGATCCTTCATGCCCTCCCGGGAGGAAGAGGCGACCCAGCTGTCATGGTGCGTCCCACGCTGGGGCTGCCTGGCTTTTGTCCCAAGTCTCTCTCTGGCATGGACTTCACAGGCTGTGATGGTGATGCTCTCAGCAAAGTACAAAGCACTTTAAAAGCAGCCTCCAGAGAAATCACTGAGACCCCTGAATTAGGAGGCAAATCGTGCTGGTTGCCCAGTGTTCCCTTGAAGAAAGATGGATGAGAATGAGAAAGAGCGTTTGTCTTCTAAACCAGGATGTCCTGCAATCACCAGCTAAGCCCATTTCCAAAGAGAGAAGTAGAGAGTTCCAAGTTATCCAATTCACATGCCATGTTCTCCCTAAATTGTATACCTTCCTTTCTCTCAATAACTGAGCCCATGTCTATGAAGGCTCAGTTCTCCCTGCCCCGTCCGGGTGGACAGGAGCTCACTCCCTGCCTGGCCACCCTTCCAGACCACGCATCCAGCCTTTCAGGGGGCAACTCTATCACTATCATGGTCCCTCCTTCCTTAAGTTACCAGACACTTGCCTGCTTGCCCCCAGCCTTTCAGGGAGCAACTCTATCACCATCATGGTCCCTCTGAAAGGGCGAGGGCTACGCCCTCCATCTTGCCCCAGGGTAAGGGCTACGTCCTCCATCTTGCCCCAGGGTAAGTGTTCCATCTTACCTTGGCCATGTGCTTGGCAAGGAGCTTCTTCCCGGAAGTCTAAGCCTCTGCTAGCCACACCCAGGAACAAGACACCGACTTGCGCCTGGCCAATCGGCAAGGCCACAGCCCTTTCTCCTCCCCTACCCAGATGTTCCCTCCTCTCAGTGTCCGAAGGCGGGGACAGTCCCACCCTCCCAGGTACCACACCACTGGAGTCTGCCTGGCATTGGAACCAGTTTCAATTAGCTGAAAAAATGCGTTGAGTGTTGTCACAGACACTCTGCAATCCATTTATATGTGGCTTCATAACGCCATTATGGCAGGAGGTGGGATGAGGCGGGGAGGCGGCAGTGGAGAGGTCTGGGTAGGAGAGAGTTGCTGAAGATTTATCTCTCTAATTATGCTTTGCTTAGGGCTAATATTAAAATTAGTTTGAATTCCCTGAGCACACAGCAGCTCAGGAACATGTGGGGCACCGGGGATGCTGGTCTCGGATTTTAAATTTGCTTTGGATAGACACACACGGGTAAGGGCAACCCCAAGTGTCCCTCCCAGTCGGGCTGCCCCATAGTTCACACAAGGAGGGTTGGAGGGAGCAATGGCACTGCCCTGACTGGCACTGCAGGTGGCTTCAGCAGGTGAGCCACAGAGCTCTTTGTGATTGTTCTGTGGCAAAATCACCCCAGATATGGTAAATAATATACAATTCCCAAATTAATACTGAACGGTGTGTCTCCTTTACCACCAGTGTCGGGATGTGTTGTACTAATGACTTTTGCACCTGCTGAGTGTAATTAGTGACTAATCTGCGTGGGGGTGTAATTACTGGGTAAACACATGCTATTTACCAATAACTTCCTGCCAGGTGAGCACAAATGAACACCAACAGGTAGCTGTTAGGACCAAGTTCGGGTGAAATGAGAACGAGCCTGGACTTGGCCTTAAATCTAGGCTCTAATGAAAACCTTGTTCAAGGGCTGTAACTTCATTTGTGAGCAAACTCCCTACCAACCGCGTGCCCTCCTGGTTGGTTTTTTCATCAGATCTCAAAGCACAGATACTAAGCATCCGAAGACATCTTATTTATGTGTGAGAAATAGCTGTGTTAGGAATCGGCAGAGCTCTGTCTGATTCTTGATACCTGGCACTGAGAGAGACACTTGAGACAAGCACAGATACTAAGCATCCGAAGACGTTATTTATGTGTGAGAAATAGCTGTTAGGAATCAGCAGAGCTCTGTCTGATTCTTGATACCTGGCACTGAGAGGGACACTTGAGACTAGTCCCAGTTTCTTTACCTGTAAAATGGAGATAGTCTAATTCATGGGCTTATTCTGTCCGGTGACTGAAACACTTCACATGGGGGCAGGGTTAGAAATGTAAAAAGTTTCACAAGTATATGTTATTAAAACTAGGATCCCGGCCTGGCTGACACTATGGGGGCCTGAGAATCTTGTGTAGGAAATTATAGGTGAGACAGATTCACTTAGACAGGGACTAGAACCCACCCCATCCACCCAACCCACTCCCACCCTCAGTGGAATCTAGAAAACCTCCAGTACTAAAAAGGGAAGTCAAGGCTTCTCAGCCTGCTTCTCCCTCCCACATGTGTCCCCATGCCCTCTGCGTGCCAATCTCAGAAAACTTTCTCATGCATAACTATTAGGCAGAAATCAGAGGAGGAATTAATGCCAGGTCTGAAGACTCCCCAAAATATGTTCAGATATTTAGTTTGCACTTCTAGTAAAGCTTTTTAGGCACTTTAGCCTCATCTCCACACACTTATGGAGTTGTACCAGCCCTGACCATAACACCGAAGCATCACAGATAGAAGAGGGGCATGTGCACGAAATGGAAGGAGAAGGTGGTTGATGACTGATGAAACCTGCTAGGTCAGTGGTTCTCAACCTTCCTAACGCCGCGACCCTTTAATACAGTTCCTCATGTTGTGGTGACCCCCAATTTCATTGTTACAAATTGAACATAATTAAAGCATAGTGATTAATCACAAAAACAATATGTAATTATATATGTGTTTTCCGATGGTCTTAAGCTACCCCTGTGAAAGGGTTGTTTGACCCCCAAAGGGGTTGCGACCCACAGGTTGAGAACCGCTGTGCTAGGTTGTCATCTGACAGACCCATTCCTGCCACAGAGGAACACTTGTGTGCACGTATCCTGTTGTATTTCCCAAGTTCTTCTCACCTTGACACTACCCTGCTGTTTGCCTCCACCTTCACACGGGGCACCTCTGATCCCCTTCTTGTCTTTCCACTCAGCAGTGAACTTAGGTGGCTCTCATCCGACTTTCACTCAGTGTTGTTCCTGCAAGGACAACAGCCGCGTTCACAGTCAGCTAATCAGGATGAGGGGGCACAATCTGTGCCCCCTGAACAGAGTGGAGTTCATTGGTCACCTGCCAGTCAAATCCACGACCCCAGCTTCACTGGGGCTGAGCCCTAACCAGGTGAGCTCACTATCCACAGACACACATGAAGTAATATAATACTACCACTTCTGGGCATTCACTTTTGGTGAGACAGTAGCAGATACTAAGTTAGGTGATTTTCTCTGGGTATTAACTAAAATTGACATTTTATGTATTTTGTTTTTTTAAAATATGTTTTTATTGATTTCAGAGAGAGAGGAAGGGAGAGGAAGAGAGAGAAAAACATCCATCAGCTGTCTCCTGCATACCACCTAGGGCAGTGGTTCTCAACCTGTGGGTCGCGACCCCTTTGGGAGTCGAACAACCCTTTCACAGGGGTCGCCTAAGACCATCGGAAAACACATATATCATTACATATTGTTTTTGTGATTAATCACTATGCTTTAATTATGTTCAATTTGTAACAATGAAAATACATCCTGCATATCAGATATTTACATGACGATTCATAACAGTAGCAAAAATTATAGTTATGAAGTAGCAATGAAAATAATTTATGGTTGGGAGTCACCACAACATGAGGAACTGTATTAAAGGGTCGCGGCATTAGGAAGGTTGAGAACCACTGACCTAGGGGATTGAGCCTGAAACCTGGGCATGTGCCCTGACCTGTAATAGAACCAGAGACCTCTTGGAGCATGGGAGGACACTCAACCAACTGAGCCACACCAGCCAGTGCAGAACTTTATTTGTGAAGTGCATTTTCCATGGCATGCTTTTACAAACATTTGGGTAACTTCTTAGAAATTAACATAAACCACTTTGATTTTCACTAGATACAATCTCTATTTTTTTCATTTATTATTACTTTTACTTCAAGTCAGTAATCAATACATTCACATAGTTCAAAATTCAAAAGATACGCAGGACACTGAGTGGAATCATTTTCTCTAGTTCCTCATCAATTTCACCAAGTTCCTCTCCCTAGTGACACCCAGTTTCCAATTTCTTATGAATCATTCCAGAAACAGTGTACTATGTATAAGCAAATATATCAGTTCTTTTCCTTCTTTATTTTACATACTAGTAGATGGTAAAATATGATTTCTACTCTTCTAGGTCAAGTCTCTTTAGTGGGGATCTTCAAAATATTTTTAAATGCTTCAAACCTAATTTTCTGATTTATGTAATATTTATATCCTAAAGATTGGGCCTCAGATGCCTGGAAGATTTTTCAATTCTTTTATTTTTAAAAAAATATTTTTTATTGATTTCAGAAGGAAGGGAGAGAAATAGAGAGATAGAAACATCAATGATGAGAGAGAATTATTGATTGGCTACCTCCTCCATGCCCTGGACTGTGGATCGAGCCTACAACCGGGGCATGTGCCCTGACCAGGAATCAAACCTTGACTTCCTGGTTCATATGTCAACGCTCAACCACTGAGCTATGCCAGTTGGGCTGATTTTTTATTTATTTGCATAAATAAAAGATATCCAACCACTGTTGGGTGCCTAGTAGGTCGAACATACTATCTTTGCATTTTTTTAGCAAACACACTATCTTGGGTCTAAACTCAGAGGTCATGGGGCCAAAACCAGCCATCTCCCCTCACAGAAATAAACACAAAAATAAGAGTTGATGTTGCTCTTATTTTCTCTCACTGTCCTTTAGCAGTCGCGGTGGCATCTGGTGATTACTGCTGAGGGCAAGGGGCACAGGAAGTAATTCAGCACCTGGTTTGGCAGATGAAGATTATTCTTCCCACTCTCAGCTAAGCCAGCGGGGCTCAGGAAAGTCTGCTCACAGTTCCATGGTTATTGGGGGCGGGAGGGTCAGGATTTGGAGTGGAGACTATTTTCTAAGCCCACACTCCTCCCCGCATGTCTTGAAAGTGCTGGAAAGTCCAGGCATTTTATAGCAACATGTGTGAGTGTTAAGGTGGAGAAAATAGCCTGACTTATACTGCGGCCTTCGTGAGGCGCCAGAAATCAGGCAGAGAGCAGCGCTCTCACCTGGTTGGTGACTGTCACGCCTGACTTTGTTGGAGAGATTGTCAGCTTGGGATCCTTATTTGTCTCCTCTGCTGGTCCGAGCCTGCACTCACTGGAGATGCTCTAGAGCAGCCGTGGGCAAACTACGGCCCGTGGGCCGGATCCGGACCACTGAGCCATGCCAGTGGGGCTCTGTCCCTCTTTGATTATAAAAATCCTTACAGAACTACCTGGAGACAGATAGAAATAGTAAAAAATATATATATCCTATATAATAAAAGGGTAATATGCAAATCGACCAAACAGCGGAGCGACTGGTCTCCATGATGCACACTGACCACCAGGGTTTCAGTGGTTCTCAACCTTCCTAATGCTGCGACCCTTTAATACAGTTCCTCATGTTGTGGTGACCCCCAACCATAAAATTATTTTCGTTGCTACTTCATAACTGTAATTTTGCTACTGTTATGAATCGTAATGTAAATATCTGATATGCAGGATGTATTTTCATTGTTACAAATTGAACATAATTAAAGCATAGTGATTAATCACAAAAACAATATGTAATTATATATGTGTTTTCCGATGGTCTTAGGCAACCCCTGTGAAAGGGTCATTCGACCCCCAAAGGGGTCGCGACCCACAGGTTGAGAACCGCTGCTCTAGAGACTAAAGTGGGAGCTGCATGGAAGAGGGGAAACACCTGGAACTAATGCTTAATCATTTTTGCCTCGATATGACATCAGACAACCTACAACTCCACCCTTGCTGTTTATTTTTATCTCCATCTCAAAATTGTTGTAAACAGAAAAAAAGTGTACTTTCAATTATATCTCTAACTAATTGTGGGGAAGGACTCCCTTCTGTTTTCTTCATTGCACCCTCTCAGTTGGCACTTTCCTCTGGTGAACCAGAGGATGAAGACTATAGACCTTGCCTGGCCAGTGTTGCTCAGTGGTTGGGCATTGACCTATGAACCAGGAGGTCACAGTTCAATTCCCAGTCAGGGCACATGCCCGGGATGCAGGCTCAGTCCCCAGTGTGGGGTATGCAGGAGGCAGTCAATCAATGATTTCTCTCATCATGGATGTTTCCATCTCTCTCTCCTTCTCCCTTTCTCTCTGAAATCAATAAAAACATATTAAAATAATAAAAAAAAGATTTTAGACCTCAAACTCAGATCATGAGTTTGTACCCAAAGATGGTGCACATGCAATATGTTTCTTCCCACTTGGCAAATAGGAAAACGAAGCCACCCTCCTGAAGGCTGGCTCCCTGGAAGGGTCTATTAATAATAATAAAAAAAGACTTTAGACCTCAAACTCAGACCACGAGTCACTCCCTTTAGTACCCAAAGATGGTGCACATGCAATATGTTTCTTCCCACTTGGCAAATAGGAAAACGAAGCCACCCTCCTGAAGGCTGGCTCCCTGGAAGGGTCTGCAAGGAGGAGCTCACCCACAGGAGCACATGGGCTGGGGCAGTGGTCAGCAAACTGTGGCTCGCGAGCCACATGTGCAATATGTTTCTTCCCACTTGGCAAATAGGAAAACGAAGCCACCCTCCTGAAGGCTGGCTCCCTGGAAGGGTCTACGAGCAGGAGCTCACCCACAGGAGCACATGGGCTGGGGCTTTGGGCAGAGGCGGTAAAGGGAAGGAAAGGTGAGGTGTTTCCAATCAGTGCTCAGCTCGAGGCCCCAAAGACCCTGCAAACTGTTGTGAGTAACTCAGGATCCGTTTCACTCAGCAGCACTGTTGGTCCCAGCAAGAAGCACCAGGCCTGGGAATTCCCGTCCCAGGAGAGAATCACATTGGCCAGCTGCTTTTAGCCCAAGATGCAACCCACACCGCCAACCTCCCTCCCAGCCCCAGACATAGCAAACATCTGGCTAAAGATATCCCCATTAGCAAAATGTCCCACTGCTAAGGATCGGCGACTGGATTTCTCTGAGGTTTCTGCACATTTCACTCATCCCTGGCAGCGATGTGCTGTCTCTCTCGGCCCGTTGGAGCATGCCCAGACGCAGCCACGTGGGCATTCCCAGGCCGCAATTTCTCTCCTCTTCTCGGCTCCAGTTCTTTCCCCTCCGGGAGCTCAAACTCTGAGCTGTCACATTGCTGTCAACCAGATGGGAGACCAGCCGCAAAGCTGCTAATGCCTCTTGCAAGGACAGGGCCTTTTGTCACAAGCTGGCTTTCTGTGCAGGGGTGGGTGGGGGCCTCTTAGTCACCGTGGTCACTGGAGGGCAAAGGGGCCTTTTTGTCACCAGGTTCCCATTGGCAAACGGCCCTCATCCCTTCCCCGCAGCACTTCCCCTCGCTGTCCCTTCTGCTCTCCCCGCTTAATTGCAGCCGCGTTGTAGCAGCACGCTGACAGCCATGGGCTGCCATTCCAGATGCCGGGAACATGCTCCCAGGTAGGCGCCCTGTAGGATATTTATGGCTTTAATTCCTCAGTAGAGGTTTCTGTTCTGTCACACAGCGACATATGAATCGCTGCTCATTTGCTCCTGTATTTCCACATCAGTGGCAATTACGGAAGAGCTGCTGGCTTCTTGTTCGACCCCACAAGCTCTGATCCCTACACACATCAGACTGAGCGAAGCTGGGAGGGACGGCAGACCACAGAGCTGCAGAGAAGCCGGCTCCCGGGCCCGCACGCAGCTGTGGATGTGTGGGGGACAGGGAGGATATGCCACATGTTTGTTCCCAGGCCGTCCAGGCAGCCTCGGTTTCCCCGATCAGGCGTGGAAGGAGGTTTTCGGGTGGGAGGTGGGGGTGAGAGTCTAGGCCCAGCTGCAGAGCATTGCCTCTGCTCCGCCCGGCAGCCACTACCACCTTGTCCACCTGTGACCTTGGGACAGTCACTTCCCTTCTCTGGCCTCTGCGTTCCCAGTTCTGAAATGAGGACAAGCAGCTTCCAAGCTCCAGGGGAGGGCGGAGCTCACTGGTGCAGGCACAGATGAAAGGTCTACCCAAGACCCAGTCATGCTGTCATCCTGGACCAAGGACGCATTGGGCTCATCCGTCAGCATTTTCACATTTATACACAGGCCTGGCAGAACCAAGTACGCCCCCACCTGGGGAGTACAAGTCTCCCTACCTCCTTTTTTATAATCTGCCACAAGTTCATAAAACAAAGAGGCTTTTTTTTTTTCTCTTTCATTTTGTCAGTAAACCTGGCGATGGAAATGCCAAGTTGAACAGCAATTTCCCCCTGGTCTGCGCTGCAATTGGCTCTGGGTGGAGAGGCTTTCCGTTTCTACATGTAAATTCTCTCCACACCCTCACTTCCACGCACAGGCCCCAGACAACCCCGCCTCACCACCACCGCTCTGCCCAAACCCTTGCTTCCTGGAAACGACACCTGTTTATGCTGCGATGACTCCAGTGTCCTCTGCTCCAAAGCCCAGTCACAAAGCCTACACTGCTGCCAGGAACTGTGGCGAGAACCACAGGGGCCACACAGCCAGCGGGCAGGCGGAGGTGGCAGGCCGGCCAGGCAGGGCGGCGCTGGGGCTGGGATGCAGATATCCTGAGGCCCAGGCCAGGCCTGTTTGTTTACCCGCATCACGCCCACCTTCATCTCTCCCCCTCCAGGAACTCGGCTCAGGTTCCAGCTGAGCCCTGACACCAAGTCACAGGTTTAGGTTCTGGTAGATTCTAAACAATTCTGGGGCCAATTACTTCCTAGCCTATTAGGGACTCCAGATTTAGCAAATAAAAAGATAACAAGTGATTTTTAGTATGTTTCAAACTCTCTATGAAATATATGTTTATACTAAAATATTATTCATTGTTCACCTGAAATTTAAATTTAATTGGGTCCCTCTATGAAAGCTGCGCTCAGGACCCAGTGGTGACCGCCCTGTTCCCATGGCAAGAGGACAGTCCAGTGGTGACAATAGATGCATTTGGTGATACTACAAATTGTGCTCCTACTTCTAGGCACAATACCTACTCTCTCTAGATTCTAGATATTGCTAAGGTCTTTCTTTGATCACCCTTTTATTCTTCACATTTTAATATATTTGTTATTGATTTCAGAGAGGAAGGGAGGAGAGAGAGAGAGAGAGAGAGAGAGAGAGGAAGAGAGAGAGAGAGACATCAATGATGAGAGAAAATCATTGATCGGCTGCCTCCAGGAATCCCTAACCTGGGGATTGAGCCCACAACCCAGGTATGTGCCCTGACCAGGAATCCAACCATGACCTCCTGGTTCATAGGTCAACACTCAACCACTGAGCCACGCCTCCTGGGCTATTCTTCACATTTTAAAACTCCCACAGCAGCAGTGGTAGGTGAATAATACCTTAATACACAAAAAGGACAAAAAGCCTGGCATGAGAAAGCCCAACTCCTTGAAAAACCACTACACTCAATGCACCGCTTATGGAAATCCATGTCGAAAACCCAATAATCAGTTCCTTCCCTGGTTTTGCAGAACTAAGATATTCTCCTCTTTGAATAATCTAAAACAGTCCCAGTTCATCTTTTTTGCTTTCCTAGTCTGACTTCTAATCAATTTTCTTTCACACTTTCCTATCCCTCCGATAAATCAGATGCCAATTTATCTTCCTCTCCCCTATTTTCTGCCTCCTTTCATTTCATCTCTGGCTCATCACTAATCAGCTTGTGCAAGCATCCACATGTACATTCAGAGTCTATCTGATATTTCTTGTTTGCGACAAGAATTGATACCTCAAATTCATCAGCTACCCAGACAATAAAGACGGACACTATTAACTTCCAGGAAACAAAGCAAAATATTTAAAGCAATAGAGAATTCCAGCTAGTAATGCGATTAATGCCTAATAACATTCGTATGCAGCTTTGCTAGGGCTCCAAGCACATAACAACTTGAATCCTATCTGGTCTTCACAACAGGTGATCTACCCTGATAACAGAGAGTACAGAACAGTGGAGTACAATGGCATGCATCATCAAATTGATTGGTTCTGAATTGCAACG
Organism: Myotis brandtii; assembly: GCF_000412655.1. Taxonomy (NCBI): domain Eukaryota; kingdom Metazoa; phylum Chordata; class Mammalia; order Chiroptera; family Vespertilionidae; genus Myotis; species Myotis brandtii. Next base: position 1,992,854 of record NW_005371354.1, read on the forward strand.
CTGCCAGCGAATGTGTGATGTTACTTGGCTAGTACCATGCAGACTCAGTTTTCTGAGCTCTAAAATGGGATAAGAATATCCCATGGGTTTGTGATCATGAGTAAGAAGGCATACAGAATGCCTCATTCATGTTTGGTGAACTATTATGATCCTCGTTTTATGTATAAGGAAACAGAAGCCCAGTGAATTTTACAAGTTTATTCACGGTCACATAACTAATGAGTGGCAGAGCTGGGATTCAAACCCGGGCATTTATGAATTAAAGCTTCTGCTTGGCCCATTTCAGTCCAATGTTCCTAGGAACCTAATGTGCATACCAACTACCTCGTTAAAATGCAGATCTTAATGAAGCCTGAGGTTCCCTGCGATCCTGCATCTCTTATAAGCTCCCAGGTGATGCTTATCTTGCTGGTCTACACTTTGAATAGCAAAGATATAGACTCTAAGTATTAACGAGAATTCAGGATTATCCCCATGTGCTGAAGTTGGGCCTCTAAGAAATGAGACTTCATTGATGAGAATAGCATATAAAGGGTCATGACCATTTGTTCAAGGTGTTGGGCACCTACCGTCTGCATGGCATGGTGCCAGGTGCTGGAGACGCAATGATGAACCAGAGGTGCTGGTGAGCACTACAGCAAGTGGGCTGCGGTATGTGGAGGATGATAGGGAGACCGGAAGGCGGGACATGCACTTGAAATTATAGAGTAATTGTAGATTATGGAGAACCTCGAAAGATTCATAGAGGAGTGTAACTTAGACCTAAGCCAATAGGGATCCACGTATGGTTCAAAACAAGCAATTAGAGCTTAAACCTGGGTTGAAGAAAGAAGACAGAAATCCAGGACACCAGCTACGAGGCTGTCACAGAAACGGAGGCGAGCTGACGGGGACATAGACTTTGGCAGAAACTGTGAAAATGAAACATGGAAAAGAAACATAGGAGACCCTGAGGAGAAGCTACTGTTCACATGTTGCAGGGAGCACTGGACTTTAAATGTGGGGAAGCCCGGGGCTCCATTAGACATCTTCCTCCGTCCTGTCTGACTGTGGTCCTCTCTGAGCTTCCAGCTTTTCATCTGTAAAATACCGATCATCCATTTAAGGGGCCTCTGTGAAGATTAAAGATAAGATAATGCCTTTGGAACTCTCAAGCACTATATAAATTAAGGAGCCATTATTATTAAGTTTCTCATGCAGTATCTGACACATTATCACTGAATTAATTAAGTAATAGAAGAATGGAATTTGATGAATGCTGGAATCTAGAGGAAGAAGAAGAAATAACCGAAGGTGGACATAAAATGTCTGGACTACTAGAATAAGGAAAGAGTTGCATTGCATTTGACGGGACTGGGAGGAACAGCAAATCCACAGGGGAAGGGAGGTTAGGGGCTTCATGAATCTTCTGAGAGACTTGGCCCTGCTGAGTGTAAGAGTCCCATAAGCAGGGCATTTCTCTGACTCTCAAAAGCAGCACTGGGATTCCTCATAGTTGCAGTGAAAAAACTTCACATAATTGTTATCATCTCTGTTACCACCCATGGCCATTTGGTGCCCAGCTAGATGGCCATGGGTGAGGTTTTGACAAGCATCAGTCTCCTCATCTATAAAATGGGCGCATAAATAATGGCCACCTCAAAAGGTTGCCATGAAGACCACAGTTAATAACACAAAGTTCCTCACTCTGTGCCTGGCACCCCTCTCCAGTACTATTGCCATCGTTGCCATTATGGGCATGTTTAAAACAGAAAACAGAGAAGCCTAAAATGTGTGTCCAGATCAAAACACAAAGAGCATTAAAGGTAAAAAGAACCAAGAGGTCATGGATCCACTTCTGCCCCACCCACAATACCCTTCCACCATTTATAAATGAGGAAACTGGGGCCCACAAAGGAGGCTAGTGATCAACACCATTTCTGTGGAGTGAGCTGCTATATTCTAATACTCAGACTCTCAAGGTTTTCCCAGTGATATAGGGATTGCAAAAAATCTCCAGGAAGCTAAGAAAAAAACTACCGAAAGCACCGATTTAGATGAGCTTACTCCATGGTTAAGGCCATTCTTTTTATCTAAGGAGAAATATATTTCTTCCAGGCTAGCCTATTAATTAAAATTCAGCAATGTTAATTTTACTGCCAACTTAGGAGATTCTTATTACATTTATTTTCCAGGTAATTGCTGCTTGTACAGGAGTTCATATAGATGTCTTTTTAGATGGCGCAATAGATCAGAATTATAATAGTTAAATTCCTCACCCTTCATTTTGCTTCCCTCTAATTCTGAATCTGCTTATTTAAATTACACTGGGAACTCTCTCTCTCCTTCTCTCCCTCATTGCTCTTGCTCTAGCGTGCGCTCTAAATGATAGGATCTTTCAATGATAGGATCAACAGAGGCATGGAATATCGAAATAGAGTTTCTGTTTTGTTGTTCATAATTTTATCATACCATTTCCCCTCAAAGGAAACACCAAAAACAGTCCCTTACATATGTAGGGAAATATATACAAAGCACTTTTCCTTCCATCACCCATTTTTATTCTAATTTATATGCCCAGGAGAGATTAATACATCGATACTCAGATGAATGATTTCCCCAATGTCACAAAACTAATACAGTTCCACCTCTTATTTAAATCTCAGCCAGGAGAAAAATTCCAGAAAAAAATTAAAATACACTGTACTCAAGGAAAAAAAAAAAAAGAGCCCAAGCTGGTTTGACTCAGTGGATAAGGCAGCCAATCTATGTGTCTCTCTCACATCAATGTTTCTCTCTGTGTGTTTCTCTCCCTCCCTTCCACTCTGTGTAAAAATCAATGGGAAAATATCCTTGAGTGAGGATTAAAAAAAGAAGAAGAAAGATAATGAGAGGAGGCAACTTTATGTCTAGGAAGAGAGGCATCTGAGGGGGGGCATGGAGTCAACAGAACCTCTCAGGTCATCTCCAAAATCAGGAAGGGCACTCTGCATCTCTCCTCTGTTTCTGGGCCCATCTCCTATAAGGGGAATCTTTTTCTAGGTCTTTCCATAGCACTGAATCCCATGATGAGGCCACACCTTAAGGCACCTCCATGGGAACATGTCCCTGAGGCACTTTTCAGGGAGAAGCAGCAGGCACCTCCGCCCAGGCACAACCAACTTTGTAGCTGGGAGCTTTAGTGCTCACTGAGATGTGTGGACTTTCCCTCAAAAGCACAATTAACTATATGCTAGGGAAGGAGATGATTGACAGGGGGAGGCGTAGATCAATCTTCAAATCTCAGTGTTTATTGAATCCTTGTTATGTGCATGATACTGAGCATTTTACATGTTTTATCTCCATTTGTCCCAGCAGCCTAGCAAGTTGGACACTATTATTATTTTTAATGTATTTTTATTAATTTCAGAGAGGAAGGAAGAGGGAGAGAGAGATAGAAATATCAGTGATCAGAGAGAATCATTGATTGGCCGACTCTTGCACCCTCCCGCCTTACTGTGTACTGAGCCCACAACCTGGGTATGTGCCCTGATGGGGAATCGAATAGTGACCTCCTGTTCATAGGTCGACACTCAACCACTGAGCCACACTGGCTGGGCTGCATACTATTATTATAATTAGGTTCATTTCACAAGTAAGAAAGCTGAGGTTTATATAATTAAGTAACTGATGTGAGGTCACTTGGCTAGAAATTAGTGAAGCCAGGATTTAAACCCGGTGACTCTGACTCCACAGCGCCTGTACTTGGAATGGCTCTGCGAACTGCCCACCTGGAAGTTTTGTTCTGGCCAAATCCCTTTGGTCCTGCAAAGCTGTACTGGGTGAAACAGAGAAAGGAAGTGTTGTGTGTATAGCAGAGGTCTCCAAACTATCAAGCTTACACTCAAGGGGGGTGTAAGTTTACCCAACAGGAACCTAGAAGAAAATATTAGCTTGTCTATTTATAAGTAATGTCTCCCTTTGAAAATCTGTATGTATGAGTTTTATAATGTAAGCAACACATTAGTACAATAAAACATAATTTATAAATGAATATATAAAAATATATAGGGTGTTTCTCAAATTTGTTTTACATATAGGGATAAAAATCATTCTTTGTCCTGAGCTATATAGAATTGTAGAACCATAAAATTGGGAAGAAATTTTAGATAACTTCTAATCCAAATTCCTGCTTCTATCCTCCCTGGCTAGGATTGCTAGGATTAACCTTTAGCCCTGTATATATATATATTATTTACTTCAGAGAGGAAAAGAGAGGGAGAGAAAGAAAAAAATATCGGCTACCTCCTGCACACTCCCTACTGGAATCAAGCCCACAAAACCCAGGCATGTGCCCTGTTCCAGAATCAAACCATAACCTCCTGGTTCATAGGTTGACACTCAACCATTGAACCACACCAACTGGACCAGCCTTGTCTTAAGCACTCTGAGTTTACAGTTTCCCAGGTGGTTCTCTCTGCCACTACTTCATGGCAATGGAGACATCAACCACTTTTTCTCTGACTCAGATCTGCATATCCCAGCTCTAGCCCCAGTGAGGTGCTGTGCACTCAGATGACTGGGGAAACACAGAATGGGATGGAGGTATTGGACATGGCCTTTCATGAGAATGTGCCCTGGGACCGGCCCACATGGTGGCTGGGCATATATACCTGGGGAACCAGCACCAGGTAATCAGGAGAGCACAGAAGCCCCTGCAATGGAAATGCCCTGCAGCCAGTGCTGTTAGACTGACCAACTAACTTGAAGGCTGCTTTTCCTTTCCAACCTCAGCCCCTCCACCTTGGGTTTCTTTCTTGTGCTTATGAATTGCACAAGCCTTCCATCAGCACAGCTGAGTTGCCCCTACACACTCTTCATTTAGAAACAACCATTATTAACATTCCCCCCCCCCTTCTTTCTCTCTCAATTTCTCTCTCTCTTTCTCACATCATATCAAAGATAATTTGCAAGTAAATTGTAGGCATCATTACATTTCATTCTTAAATATTTCTAACGTATTCCTTCCAAAAAGAAAAACATTCTATATAACCCATAAGAAAATTAACTTTAATTTATTAACATCACCAGGTATACAGTGGATATTTAAGTGTACCCTCTATGTTTAGGTCAAGAGTTGAAATTTTTCTCAACTGTAGATACAATAGAAGTTCAGGCAGGAAAATATCTATAAGGGCAAGGAGGAGTCTTCAAGAAGGAAGTGGGGTTTGAGTTGGACTGTGAAGGACTGATAATTAAAAAGGGAGAAAAGAGGAAATATTCAAGTAGGAGTAGGTGAGTATTACATGCAAAGGCACAGAAATGGGAACCAAAACGGCTCCTAGTTGGAGGTGGTACCTGGGACAGAGGCTGCAGTGGAGTCAGAATCAGGGAGGTTTGCAGTTTAAGCAATCAAGGAACAAGTTACCACACACCAATAACATTGAACGGTGGCTGGTCACATGAGAGAGTCACATCAGAGTTTTGGAACACATTGAGGTAGGAAACTAGGAAGAACAATGTTTAAAGTTTTGGAGTCAAAGTTAGGCTGGGAAATTAATCAGTGACTGGAATCCATTCATTCACACATCCATTCTACAAACATTTCCTGAGTGCATATTACTTTCCAGGTACCAATCTACACACGGGAAATAGAAGCCTTGATGAAGACAAACAAGGTCTCCGCTTTCCTGGAACTCAGCTGGAATAAGTAATTGAACAAGAAAAGATGAGAGTGATAGTGATCATGGTTGAAGTGGAAGAGAAAAGAAAGGGATTTACGAGCGATGGGGGCCTACTTTATATTAGGTGTTTAGGAAGAGCAATCTCTGAAGCAATGTGATGGGAGAGCTGGCTACCAATTCAGAACAGAGTGTTAAGATTTACACAATTTTGCTAGCACTTTGGTGTCACATTGGCAGCTTTAAGTAGGCGGAATATTTACACCAATTAGCAGCTGCTGCGTAGTATCGCGGTGGCTTCTTTTCCTCCAGAGAGCTGGCTGGTGAACACTCACCGGCACCCCACTGGGTGAATCTAAAAGTCGAACTACAGCAGGAAGGCCGGGGAGGGTTGGGGGCAGGAGGGGAGGGGAAGAGATCAACCGAAGGACTTGTATGCATGCATATAAGCATAACCAATGGACATAAGACACTGGGGGGTAGGGGAGGCCAGGGGATTGTCAAGGGCGGGAATACTTCTTTGTAATACTTTAAGCAATAAAAAAAATAAAAATAAATAAAAAAATAAAGTCTAAATGCAGAGGGACTGCAATGTGAAGGTCCAGGAGGGAGCACGCAGAGGCCCTGCAAGGTAGACTAAGGAAGCACAGAGGAGGCTGGAGGCTGGGGAGATGGGGGAGCGGACACAGGTTGAGCGTGGAGATCTCAGCAGGCAGACGCTGAACCATTGAGGGCCCTGGACACCTGTCATGACACTGAGGATTTTATTTTAAACAAAAAGTCATTGGAGGATCTTAAGCATAAGGATGGCATCATTTGAATTATGTTTTTTTTAAATAAATTTTTATTGACTGTTTTAGAGAGAGAGGATGAGAGAGGGAGAGATAGAAACATCAATGGTGAGAGAGAATCATTGATCGGCTGCCTCCTGCACCCCCGCTCCTCACCCCATTGAGGATTGAACCAGCAACCTAGGCATGTAGCCTGATTGGGAATTGAACTGGCAACCTCTTGGTACATGGGATGACCCTCAACCAACTGAGCCACACCCACCAGGCATGAATTATGTTTTTAAAAGATCACCTTGGGCCCTAACCGGTTTGGCTCAGTGGAAAGAGCGTCAGCCTGCAGTATCAAGGGTCCCAGGTTCAATTCCGGTCAAGGGCATGTACCTTGGTTGCGGGCACATCCCCAGTAGGGAGTGTGCAGGAGGCAGCTGATCAATGTTTCTCTCTCATAGATGTTTCTAACTCTCTATCCCTCTCCCTTCCTCTCTGTAAAAAAATCAATAAAATATATTTTTTAAAAGTTTTTTTTAAAAAAAAGATCACCTTGGTTATTAAAGAATGGATTAGAGGAAGGGTAGAGTAACAGAAAATAACTTAGCTGAGAGTTTAGTGCTTATGAAGCAAGGTGTGTACAAGGCTATTCATTGCAGCATTGTATAATGAAAAAATATTGAAAACAAGCCAAATGTCTGTCAAGAGCAGAGAAGGTGAGCTGGGAAGGGTCTATCCATATAATAGGACTGTTCAACAGTCCTTAAAAATAAAGACACTCTTTACTTACAGTCAACAAAATATCTTCAAAATATATTACTGAATGGAAAAAAAAGTTGGTACAAACCAGATTATAAAGGTTGTTGCTTTTTGTACAAAATGAGGGTTGGTGGAGGTGTACAGAAGTGACAGGTTTTTTTGTATTTATCTGTATGTATATACATTGCAAAATATTTAGAAGAGCTTATAAGAACTAAGAACCCAGTAGGTCAAACCATATTAAACCGCCACTTTCAGAGGTCAAAATGATTTAAAAAAACATTGGCAATTGCATATGGTTTGGCCTAAAGGTTATTTAGTTTTGTTTTTTATTTTCTATTTGTTGTAGATGTGGTAGCATATTGTGAAGTGCACTTTTTATTGTATGCTCTTTTATGCTTTATTAACCCATAAGAAAATGTTCTTTTATACCCTATTTTAAAATTAGGTAGATAAATGATTGATAGATGAGCGAACAAGAGAGATGAGAGGTTCTTGAAGAAGTCCAATAAAAGTTTATGGTAGCTGAGACTAAAAGGGTAGCAGTAGAGATAAAAAGAAGATGCTTTTTTTTTTTTTTTTGCAAGAGTTGATAGAACTTGCTGTTAGAGTTTATTTTTAGGGTGATGAAATTAAGAAAAAAGGCGAAGCAAGGAGACAGCCTCAATTAAGTAATTAAATATAGTGACTTGGGCAACTAAATCAATGGTGTTTTCATCACTTAAAATAAGAAAGGCTGGGGCAGAAATAGGTTGGGGGGGTGGGAATCAAGATGCTGAGAAATGTTTAATTTGAGAGGCCTTTATGCACTCAAATGGGCATGTCGGTTCAGAGCAGAGAGAGACACACCTGGACTTCAGGAGAGAGTTTAGGATGCTGAGCTATAAAGCTGCAAGTTACCCCAACTGTCAGAAGGGAGAGGAAGATATTTGAAAAAGAGATTCTGGCAAACTCCAAGGTTCTTTCTTTTCCCCGAGACCTGGAATATTATAAAGCTTGAACATTAGGTAAATCAAACCGGATGTCAAGGAGAAATGAGCAAACCAAGAAAACCTGGACACGTTTCCTCACATTTAAACGCCCCTTGTGCCTACATATCACGTATGATTCAACCCACGGGAGCCCGCACATGTCATCCAGGAAGTTGGGGGGAAAAGCTTCCAAGGGCGGCATCCCCAGCCAGGGGCCCATGGCAGCTCTCCATCCACCCACTCAGGCCTGCAGGTGGCTTCACACGGCACACATCCTCCCACTTCTTCAGGGGGAGGTGCGGAGGCACTAGGTTCAAACGGGGGCAAAACTGAAATGGTTCTCTTTCCCTCCTCCATCCGGCTAATCCAACTTTAAAAAATAACTCAAAGAGGCCTCGCACTCCGTGATTGAAGAAGGCAATAAACTGTCCGGGTCGCATGTACGATCGGGAATAAAGAGTAAGTGACAAAAACAAGATAAATGGAAACATGATCAAAATAGAGCCTTTTGTGAGATCTAATGATTGGGATTCTCTGCCTGGGATCCGGGCTCAGAACCCAGCAGGGTCTGAGGTGAGCTTGGCAGTGGGGGACGGAGCAGCGTCTCTGAAGGGCTGCAGAGGAAGCACGAAAACCCGGGCTCTGAACGCGCCGCGCACACTCATCTTCAGAAGATGGTCCCCCAGGCGCCTCCGGCAAGTGTTGAGCTGTTAGCCTTGCATCCTCGCTCAATTCTAAAAATGGATAATTAAATTCCATCGCTCTAATGAAATTCCCCCTGTCATTTACACTGCAGAGAGTGTGCAGGGAGGCTTCTGGGAGACTGGGGAGGGGGTGGGGACGACCTAAGCAGGAGATCACTTACACAGCACAGAGCAAAATAGAGACGAGTCGTGAACCGACGAGGGTGAGCCCTGAGGGTGACTGGGTGAGAAATTCAGGACTGGATCTGGACAAGATTAGATCAAAGCGTCTCAGGTACCTTAGGGTCAGGGCTGTGCCCGCCGAACAAAATCCGGATAGCTGCCAAATGTGTACTCAGCTTGGTGTTATGAACATCTGGACTTGGCTCACCCTGGAGAAACATACACGTAAATTGAGAGCTAACAGCTCTCTTCCCTACTCAGAAATCTTCCAGAAAATGAGGATGTGACCATAAAAATGCATACGTTGTTCTTATACTCACTGCTGCTATTACTGGGCCCATGACTGACAAGGAAGGAAGAGGGCATGAAATTTATGCAAAATTTTAAGCATACATATTTATTAATATACATGTGTGGTTCGTGTTGAAAACTGAAAGCTTAGTGCGCTGAAGATTCTTACAGAAAAAGGCAGAAAATATTAACTCATATTCCCTCTCGGATGTGCAGAGATCACTGAGGCCCTCAGGATGACCTTGGAGCCCAGCGGTTCTCAACCTGTGGGTCGCGACCCCTTTGGTGGGCGAACGACCCCTTCACAGGGGTCACCTAAGACCATCCTGCATATCAGATATTTACATTATGATTCATAACAGTAGCAACATGACAGTTATGAAGTAGCAACGAAAATAATTTTATGGTTGGGTCACAACATGAGGGACTGTATTTAAAGGGCCAGAAGGTTGAGAACCACTGCCATAGACGGTTCTGCCCTGGTCAGGGGGACAGTGCAAGCCCAGGAAAGTGGCCTGATCCTCTGTGTTAAGTTCTTCTTCTTTATCTAACAGTGGGATCTTGTCACTGACCCTCCCAGGGAGTTCATACAGGAACTTGGAGATCCATGGAGATGCAAAAAATATGTACATTCCTATTATACACCTAAGACAGGAGCCGGGGAGGAGGTGGGGAGGAATGAATTAAGGAAGCCACTGTGACAGTGAAGTGCATTGTTACCTAGCTATTCATGCACTCTTGGCTTTTCAGTTGATGAACTTTTCACACCAGAAGTGGGGAAATTAATCAACTTTCCCTCTCTGCACGTCTTCCTCTATCTTCTCCCCTGTCTCACCTAATTATTTTGCACTCACTATGGACGGAGACATTATTCTCATTTCAACTTTCTCTACAAAGCTCCTCTGTCCTCACCTGACTCTAGCACACATTCTCACCTCCTCCAGCATAACCTGCCTTTAGCGTCTGCAGCAGCTCCTCACATAGACACACATGGGAAGCTCCTTGCCTTCTTTCCTGATCTTAGTGCCATGTTGGGGCCTCTCCTCCAACCTGGTTGCACTAGTGAAACTTCTCCATTTCTCTGGCTTCACTCAACCCCCTCTTCTCTCCTCCCAGTCATCTGGATGAAAACCATATTGTCCAAACGTGTTGGTGACAACTCTCCCCAGACCTTGTGAAGTCCCTATAAAGCAATGACCTCCGTGCAAAAACTCTCAGGGATGTTGCTGACTCTGCTTGACATGATTAACAAAACACAGGTGACGAGGGGGACTCTTTGGATGTGTTCAGTTTCTGAATATTTCATGACATATAGACTAAACTTCTGGAAGGCGAAATAAACATTGTAATTACTACCCAGGGCTTTCCCATTATGTAGATAAACTCTTCTCTTCTGTGAAATAATCCATTTACATGCCTTCCGAACCATCCTGGGAATTTAAGACCTTTTGAACGCTAAGCTAACTAAGGTCCTGGACATCATCTCCCGGGTTCCACAACCATTTGTGTGCCGGCTGCATTGACATCCGTCCTGTGTGACACATTTACAAAGGACGAGACACAGCCTCGCATGTGAAATATAAGATGATTCTATGTCTTAAGTACTTAAAGCTTATTACCAAAATAGGTGTGCAATGTTGCCGTTATAAATATCATGCTTAACACCTTTTGATTCTTTTTTACTCTGAAGTGTTCAACCTATTATGGAACAAAGAAAGGCTGCCTTTTAAATCTCACTCACTCCGGCTTCCTCCGAGATGGATGTGCCCCCGTCTGCAGCTCAGCCGCACATAAAAGCCCAGCGGTGCCCCGCCGTAAATCTGTTTTACATCAGCTTTTATGGGAGCCAGGCCTGGGCTGGGCTTCATTATCCTCTTTTTTTCTTTCTTTCTTTTTCTCTTTGAGTTAAAAAGAAATATAATCTCCACCCGACTCAGATCATTTGCTTTGTAAATAACACACATTCACTTTCCCTTAGAGAAAAACCCCCAGGGATTATTGGCACCCATGGCATGATGTGACCAGCCACCTGCTTGGGGAGGTACCCCCTGGTGCTCCCCCTGACACAGCCAGGACCTCTGGGCCACACGGCTTTGCTCTGGTGGGGCCATCACCTGTACTAACTCTGCAGGACCAGGTCCCCAACATGGTCATCTTGAGTCCACCATGTGGTCCTCACAGAAATGTCCTAAAATAGTGTGAGCTTCATTCTGAAGTTGGTGCTAGGTGTTGTGGTTCTCGGGTCTGATCACATTTGTCCTTTTTGAGCTATGTCTACTCCTTACAGCCTTTTAACTACGCGGTAAAAGATCGGAATTATATTCTAATCAACACCAATTTAATGAAAATTAAGGGTGGAATTATGTGAAGAACAATGGAATAAGAGGAGCTTTAGGTTCATTGGCTGAATGATTTGGGCAGGTTCATTTCTCTGAGCTGCTGCTTCCTCATTGTTGAAATCAGTAGCTATTAGCAGATCATCTGAGAGGCGCATCGGATTCTGCCTGGCTCTCTGAGACTGGCGTTTTATGACCAGTGTGCCTATCACAGAGGATATAAACCACTAGTCCTTGACTGGGTTTTATCTAGCTTAGGGTAATATTCTTTGGATCCCCAACAATTGAGTCCAGAAAATGTTTTCTTGCTCAGATAGCTGTCTTATCCAGAACATAAATTCAGGAGACTGAAGGATAAATTGAAGCTGAGGATCTTTTATCTAGCAATAATTTAATACTTAAAATACTCTGCTAGGGTTAAAATGGTAGATTAGAAGCACGCACATTTGCCTCCTCTTTCTCCTAAGAATCAACTAAAATAGAAGTATAGAAAGGAAAAAGATAATATGCAAAAGCTATGAGAAGAGGAGCTTGGATATGTGGGCGTTGCTTACAAACAGGCACTTTAATGCATTCCTTGGAGACAGAAAGCAATACTAATAGCCCTCAGAGGGGCTAACAGATGAGGTGGGATCCTGCTTGCCCCGTGGAGCCCGATGAGGTCTGGGCTGGGAGCGAGCAGGCACAGCAAAGGGAGGAAATGAAAAGTCAAACTGAAGACAAAGGGGAGAAATGGATTCTAAAAAAGTGGAACAAATTGTGGAAAATTAAGACTTTTAGGTAAGCGTGTTGGTACTCTTTGTATGGTTCTGCCCCATAACACCCAGAACCCAAGGTCAGAATTCTCAATAATTCCTTCTTAAATATTAATATGCAAATAAGAATTGCTGGAAATATGAGAACCAGCAGTGGGAAAGTGAAGGGGTTAGATAAACAAACAAAGTAAAGGACCCTGGAAGAAAAAGACATAATTTTGAAAACAGAAAATAACTTTCATTATCATCATCATCACATCATCATCAACTGAGAGAGATGCAAGAAGATACTTTCTCCATTATTGCATAAGAATGAGCTCACAACCCTGGCCAGTGTGGCTCACTTGGTTGTGCATTGTCCCATGCACCAAAAGGTCACCAGTTCAATTCCTGGTTAGGGCATATGCCCGGATTGGGGACTCCATCCCCAGTAGGGGTCATGCAGGAGGCAACCAATCAATGATTCTATCTCATCATTGATGTTTCTCTCTCTCCCTCTCCCTTCCTCTCTGAACTAAATAAAAATATATTTTTAAAAATGTAAGAGCTAAAAAATTTACTTCTAGACCATTGTTTGTTAGGAAAATATTTTAAGATGTACTCCATAACCCCAGAGGAGGGAAATGTGTGAGCCAAGAGACAGGATTTCATTGAAGAGAGCAGTAGAGGACATATCATGACTGCTGTGGTGTGTGAAGTCTAAAAAGTCCAGCATTAAGATTGGAGGGTGGAGGATGGAGCTCCGGAATAGAGGTGAGCAGGAAGAAACGGGGACTTCTGAGGGTAGACGGTGTAATTGAGAGTTTGGAAAAGAATTGAAGGCATGACAAAGGCAATGGTCCAAGAGAAAGGTAATTAATTCCCCATGAATAAAATATTGTACAAGAAATTCACGTTCTACATAAGAAACAATGCAAAACGAGGTATGATTTTAAGCAAGTGACAGGGTGTGAGAAGAGTCTATTTGACTGGGGCTCTGGGAACAGTCTCTCAGAGGGTGCTCCCACAGGAGGGAAATGTTAGCCCAGGCCTCTCCTTTGCCAGTCACTGAGTAATATTTTTCATGGTTACAATAATGTAAATGCTATTTATTAGTCTTCAACTTTTTGTGTGTGTGTTTTTATTGCTTTCACAGAGGAAGGAAGAGGGAGCGAGAGATAGAAACATCAATGATGAAAGAGAATCATTGATCGGCTGCCTCCTGCACACCCCACACTGGGGATCGAGCCCACAACCGGGGCATGTGCCCTTGACTGGAATCGAACCCAGGACCTTTCAGTTCATAGGCTGATGCTCTATTCACTGAGCCAAACAGGCTAGGACCAGTCTTAAACTTTTAAAGAAACACCCGTGGACAAAAATCAGAAGCCTTGTTTGGGCCACAGACCAAGAAGGAAATGATGTATTAGCTGTGTGGATTCGAGAAAAGGGGCAGGACAGAGAAGGGGAGGAAAGAAAAAATGGCGAATTTGGGCTTTAATACCCTTCACCATCACCAGAAAATATGCAGGAGATACTGTCAGAAGTTGATGCTGCAAAAATAAGGAGTTAAGTCTATATAATGTAATCAAATAGGATATTTTTAAAACAATAAAAAATTTCAAATACTGAGAGATCTTGCATGTGAGAGAAGGGAGCATTAACAATTTAAATTCTCACCATTCATAATATTGAAGTCATATATGGATACTGACTAAAATTTAAAAATCAAGAAATGGAATTTTCAGTTGATTTCCCAGGCTGCTGTTAGGCCCTAGATTAAAACATGGCCTCCACCTTGGCTCCATGTCACAGAGATGTGGGGAGTTTCGCAGAAGGGGGGTGTCCGGTCCCACCCCAGAGACTAGGCTGTCATTCCCTTGGGGTGAGTGAGACTGAAGCTCTAAGATATTTTTCAAGTCCACCGGCCTGAAGGGGCTAAGGGGGGATGGGGACTAGAGGCTGGTGAGGGTGGAGCCAGGGATGGTTTATTTGCATTATCAGCTGCTCTCTGCTGTTCGGTTTATTATCACAAGCATGTATTCTCTTGGTAGAAATTTAATTTACAACATTAAAAGCAGATTTAATAAAGGGGAACATCACTGAGTTCCAGAGCCCAGGTGAGGACAGGTCATGGTGGTTCGAGAGAGTCTTAGCCTCCTGGGCCTTGGGGTGGAGGAGTCAGCAGGCGTCCTCCCACCCTTCCCTCCTCCCACCCTTCCCTCCTCCCTTCCTTTACAGAGGAGGACGGGGAGCAGGGTGGGTAATGGGCTGCCTGGGGTCAGGAAACTACGCAGAAGCAGGGGCAGGACTCACCTTGCCAGCCCACTTCTCCTCTGGGACTCCCACTGTTTAACCATCTCCCTCTCGCTTTCTCTTCTCCCAGTTCCGTGTTTATCCTTCCCCTGTAAATGCACCCTTTGCACCCTTCAATCTTCCTCCTCCTTTTCCCAACTCCCTTCGCTGAACTGCAGGGTGAAGAACAGAGACCACACCTCCCAGGGAACACGGCACCCCTGACTTCATTGAAATGTGTTTTCTCATTGCCTCATCTGCTTCGGCCACTTTCTGTTTCAAAATAAACGAACTGATCTTGCATTTTACTTCTGCTTGGTGTTCAGTTTCCTCTCCCTGGACTACCCAGTCTCCAGGGGGGAAAGATTTCCTCATCCTGACGGCAGAGACCTCATTTCAGAGACAAGAGCTGAGCTGAGCACGTGACCACCTGGTGAGATACATCATCTTACAGAGGAGCCCAGGTAACTCTTTGCTTGGCTGTTTCTGCTCTCGGTTTCTTCTTTTCAGTTACCCGAGTGTGAAGGACACATAGATCTCCATCATTCTCCCCACAGCCATGGGGACGTATGACAGGGCCAAACACAAAGGCAAGAGATTTATAGGCCCCATGAGATCCTAATTAATAGCAACCGCTGGGCCTCCCCCCGCCTTCCACTTCTGAGGGCCCTAGACACACAGCCGCAGCCTCCCATAAAGCAGAGCGTGCTGACACGAGAAATAAAATATCGTATTGATGCTCACATAATGCTTTATATGCATCCCTGAGCCATGCCCTGTGCTTAAACTCCAGCCTTTTAGTATAATTTTAGCCTTAGAACTTAACATTTTTACTGCCTTTTTCTCAAAATAATCAATATTGATTTTACTGTGTCTGTTATTATCCTGACATTCAGATTTATTTCCTTGCTTTGCTTTGCATGAGATTGTAGTTTATAGAATTAACATTTATTCTATTCTCTGGGGAATTCGTGGGATAAGTCTCCTGCCCCATTGGCAAATCATTCTGCTTATACTGTATTGAAAAATAATAATTGGCTTTGCACCCTCATCAGGTTTGAACAGCTCTATTATTTTTATGTTTGCTGGTACGCTGATATCATCTTGCAGGCTTCGGACTGTTAGGGACTCAGTAACCTGAATCCATTTAGTGAGGCCCCGGCTCCCAGCCGTCTCAGAACCTGTCTGCTTTGAACAGCAGCACTAAGCACACCGATGCTCCCCTTCCCAGATCCAATTTTGACCACTGCCTTGTGCGTGTGTTTGTATTGATGCAAGGAACCCGCGTTAGGCCCTGATATAAGGTTTCTTTCCTGGGTAGTGGTCACAGGGAATGACTGGAGGAAACGATAGCACCAAGAAAGCGAGCCTTTACATTCATATATTCGCTGTGGTTTATGCGCTGGAATATTTCACGAGGAAGCTAACCTTTCGAGGAAGCTGCGAGATGTACTGGAGGGAGAATGAAATCAGAAGCCAATGAGCCCGGGACCTACTCTGTAGTAGCTGTATGGCCCTAAACACATTACCTAACTTCTCTGAGTCCGGTTTTCACAAGAACTAGAGCATGGGAATATGCCTATTGTTTGGTCGCTGTGTTAAATAAGCGGCATCATGTAGAGTGGTTCATAAATGTAGTTATCTGCAAATATGTGTTTATATGAAGTCAACATGTAGTTTTTGCAACACAGTTGTGAGGAGACCCACCTATTCATTTTCTCCTTAATGTATTCACTCAACAAATGTTTATTTAGCACCTGCTCTGTGCTTCTCTGTGGATGGCCAGGCTCGGTGCCAGGTGCTAACATTTCAAGTGGGCTCAGACATCTTTCTCTTCGTGGATCTCAGAGCAGGTTGGAAAAGCAGGCATGGGTCCAATTGTCCCTCAGACAGAAAAACGACAGCTGGGATGAGGTCTGAGGACAGGTATGAGGAGCTACCAAAGCCTATCACAGGAACAGGACCCTAGGAGGAGGCATTTAAGCAGAGAACTGAAGGAGGAGGAAGAGGTAGCTTATTACTAAGATGGCAAGAAAAGCATTCCAGGCCTAGGCAATAGCATACACAGCAGCCTCCTGGCCAGAAGGAGCTCAGAGAGCCCTGGGAACTGAAGAAGAGTCAATGTCCCTGCAGAGGGTGGGACACATGGGACAATGGCCAGAACAGAGGAGCCACAGCCCCACCAACGAGGCCCAAAGAGCAGGGTCAGATGGCAGTGTTGGTTCTGGGTGATGAGTTTATGAACTGCCTGCATTTCCTCCTTTACAATTCTTTTATATTAAAGAAAAAGACTAATAAATAGCCACCCAGGAGGTAGGGATGGAAGTGAGAAAACATGTGCCAGGATGGAGGTGGGTGAAATCAAGAGCAGGACATGCAGAGGACGATTTAGGGCAGTGATGGCGAACCTATGA
Source organism: Myotis brandtii (assembly GCF_000412655.1). NCBI lineage: Eukaryota > Metazoa > Chordata > Mammalia > Chiroptera > Vespertilionidae > Myotis > Myotis brandtii. The sequence goes on from NW_005371354.1 coordinate 2,009,938, forward strand.
CACGCGTGACAGAGGTGACATGCGAACTCATTTTTTTGGTTGATTTTTCTTTGTTAAATGGCATTTAAATATATAAAATAAATATCAAAAATATAAGTCTTTGTTTTACTATGGTTGCAAATATCAAAAAATTTCTATATGTGACACGGCACCAGAGTTAAGTTAGGGTTTTTCAAAATGCTGACACGCCGAGCTCAAAAGGTTCGCCATCACTGATTTAGGGAGAAGTCTGAATTGCGGTCACACAGGCAGACATGTGCTGTGTCCCTCATGAATACATGCAGTGCATGTCATGGGGAGACGTGGGATTTGGAGGCGCTGGGTCGGATAGGGTCACAGATGGACAGACAGATTGCATCTGTGAAGAGGGAAAGCAAAACAAACAGAAACAAAACCAACATGGTGCAGTGAAGCCGCCACTGGCCAGGCTCAGGGCTTATTCCAGGGCCCACCCGTACTTCCTGGGATTAACTAATGGTGACTCTGCTACTCTCATCTCCGAAGACTTCTTTATCTTGGGCAGATCGCTTCTCAGTTTCAGGGACCCCGCAGTTCCCTCCTGCGGCTGATTTGCCAAGTTCCCGCTGCTTCAACCTCCTGTCTTTTTCTCCAGCTGGACCAGGAGCTGTTAGAGGCCGTGCTCCCCAAGAGCTCCTCCAGATTGGGGTGACCTCAGTTCTGGGGGAGCTCCTCCAGGTCGGGCCAGTCTTGGTTCTGGGCGAGCTCCAGGCTGGGGTTACCTCGATTCTGGGGGGGCCCCAGGTTGGGGTGACCTCAGTTCTGGGGGAGCCCCAGGTTGGGGTGACCTCAGTTCTGGGGGAGCCCCAGGTTGGGGTGACCTCGGTTCTGGGGGAGCTCCTCCAGGTCGGGGCAATCTTGGTTCTGGGGGAGCCCCTCCAGGTCGGGGTGATCTCGGTTCTGGGGGAGCCCCATGCCGGGGTGACCTCGGTTCTGGAGTGGCCTTGGCTGGAGACCCCTGGAGCCGGCAGAGCGCAGGAACACGCTGCCACGCCGACCTGCTCGTCTGACCCTGACACTCAATTAGCAGAACAGACGGTGTCTAACGTATGCTTGACACTGATATGATTTAACGTTAATAACTGCTTTTCAAATATTTATTACAATGGCTGTTTTAATAAATATTTCATGAACACTATTTTTTTTCCCCAAAAACCCTCTGTTGCCAGCTTTGCTGCCTTAATTTGCCTTAATGAGGATTTTAAAAATTCAGTGATAAATTGCTTCTTGCCAGTGCACAGGAGGTGAAGAGGGCGCATATGGAATATCCGTCATCTGGGGCGGCAAACCCAGGAAAAGATGAAGAACCAGCACAAAACCCCCGCAAGAGGGACAGACAGCTGCTCCTCGGCTCCTTGGAGGAGAGAACCCAACCTGCCCTGCGTTCGGGGGGACACGGGGCAGCATTTTCACGACAAAGAAGGATGCAGAGCCCTTGGACAGGAGACTGAGGAGCTGGGATCTCCTAAGAAATCCTGGAAGACAGCCTGCAAAGGGAGAATGGGGCCAGCCTGCTCCTCGGAGGGGTGGAAGGAGGGACAGGGAAGCCCTCGGGTCTCTGCGGCCTGACAGTGGAGCACTGGGGCCTGGGTGTAGCCAGCAGGAGGTCTCAGAGGCAGGAGAAGGTTCCCTGGCCCTCCCCCACTGTAACCTGAGCACCCTGCCCCCCAAGTTGCCTGCACCTCCCTGTGGGACCAGTCATGCCCCCTTCCAGAGAGGGTCCTCAGAGAGCTAATGAAAGCTATTCCTCTCTGCAAAAGAGGAATTCGGTGGCTTCTTCCTTTTTTTTTTTACTATTTCTGAAATTGGGACACCTCTCCCAATCCCTGTGCTTGTTGCCTGTGGAAGTGTGCGCTTTTACAACAACAAAGCACGCTGTCACGGAGCCGGTGCTGCATCGAAGGACGAAAAACCACGGCACACTGCAGGGCCAGCAAGACCCAGTAAGTTTGCAATGAACGCCTTCCTCACCAGGACCCTGGCATCTGGGCCCAGAGGGCTTCCAGCTGCCACTCTCTTCCACGAAACAGTGCAAAGGACGGCACTGGGCATCCTCACCGTGGTATCAACGTCTGCCCACCCCTCTCCTGTCATGCTGTGTTCAGACGACTGGGTCCTGCCTGAGTCCCCTCACCTTGGTCTGGCCAATCATCCTTCATGGCCAGACCTGAACCAGCTCTCCATGCCCCGTGTGGCTATGGAGAGGCATTGGCACCTGCTCGCTCTGGTTCCTGGGCCTTCCTGGACTGGGGGACTGGCCCCATATGCTTGCCCAGGGGCAGATGAGTTCCCTTAAGTGACAGGCAACCCAACTAAAACCCTCTCTACCTCCCTCAGCCTGCCTCTAGTAAGGGCCACTTCAAGGACTGTGCATGTGGCCATCCCCAGCCTTTGCACTCCCCTAGATCCGTCTCAACCTGGTGTTTTAGTCTTCTGCATTTTATACCCAGCCCTGTTGCCTTAACTGACTTCAAATGTTATGTGTTCATTGTGTGTTCAGAGCAATCACTTCCTCATGGTTATATTCACTTTGCGATGGCCTCTCATGTGCTGCATGGCTCTAAGAGACACCATCCATGCTTATCCTACCGAACGGAAATCCTCCTAATGGTGCAGGCCTTCTCCCCCACCTTCCCCCTTCACCAGAGGTGCAAAGCAATGGTTTCCACAGGCCCATGTGGAGCGGGTCTGGACCTCCACAGAAGGGACAAGCACAGCGAGCACTATCAGACATTTACTGTGTGCCGTGCCACATGCAGTGAGTGCGAAGAAGAACAGATGTGGAGGAGAGAAACACAATCACAGGTTTGGGTTTTTCAGTTCTATGATCGAGGCATGTACAGAGGCTGTGAGTTGGGTATGTACACCGCCGGTAAAGGTGCTGGCAGAGGGATATAGGGGAACACACACAGAGAAAGTCTTAAATTGACGAGGGTTGGCCATGTGAACAAAGAGGTGGGTTCGATGTGGGGGGAGGGCGCGTCAGAGAAAATGAATAAGGTGAGCACAGGCACCCACTCCTCCATCTCCCGATGAAGTTATTATCTGCACAGTTTAGTATTGACGGAAAATAAAATATGAGTCAGAAAATGCCAGGGGCGAGGCTGGAGAGTTAGGCAGGAGCTGTGTCACGGAGGAGCTCATTTACCTTAAGAAACTCTTGTCTTATCCTGTAGGTAATGGGGAAGCATTGAAGAGTTTAAAAAGAGAAATGATACACTTAGATTTGTGTGTCAAATCATCAGTCACTCGGGGAGCTCTGGAAAGAATAAGTGTTGAGCAGGACAAAATAAGAAAGCCTCTTAGTCAATAACACCATCGTTTTATGTAGAGAAGATGATGGAGATCTTAAACCAATAACAATAGAGCTAATATTTATTGAGGGCTTGTTACGTGCCAGACCTCATTCAAATTCAATGTATTACATATTTAATTTTTACAGTAATTCTATTAGGAAAGCACTATTAAAATTTATATTTTACAGAAGAGCAAATTAAGTCCGCGGAGGTCAAGAGCTTGTCCAAGGCGGTACAATCAAGGGAGTTTCAGGATGAAGGAGAGAGGGAAGATTCAAGAGAGATTTAGAAGGGCAACTGAAAAATTTAAATGTAAGAAGGAAAAGTTAACACATTCAGTTTGGAATCTGAGTGTGAGGTGTACATGGGACTTCAAGGCAATAATTATATCCAGGCTGATGCCAAGATAAAGCGGAGGAGTAGCCTAGGGTAGAGGAGAAGACGGGGGTTGTCCACACTGACCTGGCAGCTTGATTCTCAGAGAAACATGTCTAATTGCTGAAAATACCTCTGTCTGAGAAACTGTTCTCAGGAAAATGATCTGATTCGCAGCTTTCAGAGTTGTTGACTGTTCCTCAAAATATAAAGGCCCAGGCCTAGCCTAGTACAAACCACTGTACTTTGCAGCACTTTGGGCCACCTCACCAGCTGAGCTAGGCAGCCACCAACGCCTTTACTTATTCCTCACCAAGGCCTTTTGCTGACCCTTTCTCATTTGATAGCAACTGGAAGAGTGACTGTATCACATGGTCAGATGAGCCAGTGGCAAATGGGCTCGGCTCATGCCAAATGATGGCCTTCCATTTTTCCCCTGAAACTACTGAATGAGCTTAAAAGAAATGAAAAGAAAAAACAACCTGTGATGGAGTTGCCTGATGCAAAGGTTGAGGCCTGCCTGACCCCCAGCTGCAGAGAAGCTATTTCCACTCCCCCTCAGGCGGAGCCATCACAGAGCAGGACAAGTAATGTTTGGAAAGCAAGGACGGCTGACCACACGGGCTCTGATTAAAGTCTGTGTGTGCGAATCCTGCAGTGTCAATGGCCTCTTCTGATAAATTTAATACCCTTTTGGTTTAGTGGCAATGTGTGATGGCTATTTGTGATCCTAGCAAACCCAGAGGAGTTACAGTCAGCTTAGCTTGGGAGCCGTGATTCAGGTTTGAAATGAGGTTTGAACAGAATCCTCCCAAATGGCCATCGACCCTTGTGGGTAGGGCGTGTGGACTGAGAGGAGAGGTGAGCCAAGGAGAGCATCCAGGTGAGAGTCAGTGTTTCAAAGACTGGCAGAGGAAGGGAAGCCTCAGAGGAAGGAGCAGCCGCACAGAAAGGATGGACAAAGCCCAAGTGATGTCAGAGAGGAAGGAAGCGGGAACATAGCAGGCCGGGCCAATGGGCCGGACCTTGGACAGGTTACTGGTGACCTATTTGGGCCAGGAAGCCTGATTGTAGGGCAATGAGGGGAAGTACACAGAGTGAGGAAGTGGAAAGAGTACAGACTGTTAAACTGGGATAATAAGGGTGGGAAAGAAATTCAAAAGTTGCTGAAGAGAGACAGTATTTAAAAGGATGATTTTATTCAATGGGGTATCTTCAATTCTGGAGCTGCTGCAACCAATGTCCACAAACTGGATGGCTTAAGACACTAGAAATGTATTCTTTCACAGACCTGGAGGCCAGAAGTCCCAAATCGAGTGTGGGCAGGGCTGCCAACCCCCTAAAGGCCCTGGGAGACACCCTGGTCCCTGCCTCTTCCAGGTTCTGGGGCTGTTGGCAGTCCCTGACTTGTGGCTGCTCCACCCCCACATTGTGGAGGCTCATTTTATGCCTCAACTTCACTGAGTCACAGGGTGCCCAGGTATTTGCCTAAACATTACTTCCGGGAGTACCCAGAGGGTGCTGCAGTGAGATTAGCATTTGAATCCTGGAGTAAAGCAGACCTTCCTCTCCATACGGGTGGCCTCCTCCAACCCCAGGAGGCTTGCAGAGAAGAGAAAGGCAGAAGGGAGAATGCTCTCTCTCCTGACCTTTAAGCAAGGGCATGGACCCCCTCCTGCCCTAGACTGAGACTCACTCCATCTGCCTTCCTGGTCCTCGGCCTTTGACTCCAATGGAACTGCACCAGCAGCTTCCCTGGCTGCCCAGCTGTGACCAGCAGATTGAGTGAGGCTCCTCGGCCTCCATCATCATGTTAGCCAGTGCTTCACAGTAACTCCTCTCTCAACCTCTCTCTCTCTCTCCACGGATTCTCATGTATCTATAGTATATAATCACATATACATATATATATTCACATATATTTACATATATAATCCTGACTAGTACAATTGTCTGTCTCTGTTTTTGCCTCTCCTCTGTGTATCTGTTTCCAAAACTTGCCCATCTCTCTCTTATAAAGTCACTTATGATTGAATGCAGGGCCTATCAAGAGAACCCAGGATAAGCTTCTTCCTTCACATATTTATCTTAATCCCATCATTTGCCACCTAACGTGACAGCCACAGGTTCCAGGGTTTAGGAAGTGAATATATGTTTGGAATGGCCTTTTGTCAGCCTGTTAGGGGAAGCAGTATACTTCCAGAGAGAGGAGAAGAAATTAAAGGGAAGAAATAGTTCAAGAAGTGGGAAGAGAGGAACTAGGAGAGAACAGTGCGAAGGTGGGAAGCATCAGGGGTGGAACTGGCCGAGAACAAGTGAGAACACTGGTGAGTCGTGTTAAGTTCCAGGGCACGAATCTTCATGGCTGACAGGTTAATGTGTCATTTCCTTCCACCTGTGGGAGCAGTTGTGGGTCATGTGGGAGCAGTTGTGGGTCATGAACTCAGGGCTAAGCTTTTGCTGGGCAGTGTGCTGCCAGCCTGGAAGCTGTAGGTGCCCCTTGTGGGGAGAATGGCACAGTAGGGCTGTGAGGGGCAGCCCACTCCCAGTGCCCGGCCAGCATGGGTGAGGTTTGTCAGCCCTGCCACCTGTCATCTTGGTCATTTCAGAGGACATAGATAAGAGGCAATGGAGGTGGGACATACAGAGTTCCAGTGGCAATCGGGATGGTATTACCAAGAGGAAGGGACTGAGGCAGGAATGAGTGTGATGCGGACTTGGACTTGGGGCTGCAGTGGGCGGAGAGGTCAGGGGCAGAGGGAATTCTGCCCTGCAGGAGTGCCCAGGGCCAGGAGGTTGGCATTGACAGGAGGGAAGAAACTGCTGGTAGCACCCTGGCCTGTTTGTTGAGTCTGCAATCAGTGTCTTCATAGGCTGCTGCCCACTGTCCTCAGTCACCACGACTTCACCTACCAGGGGTGTGTTCTCAGACAACTCGCTTCACCTTGCTGAGCCTCAATTCTTTCACCAATAAAATGGGAATAAAAAAGAACCTACCTGCCTCACCTTGCTGGCGTGGCTCAGTGGTTGAGCATTGATCTATGAACCAGGAGGTCATGGTTTGATTCCCGGTCAGGGCACATGTCTGGGTTGTGGGCTCAATCCCAGTGTGGGGTGTGCAGGAGGCAGCCAATCAATGATTCTCTCTCATCATTAATGTTTCTCTCTCTCTCTCCCTCTCTCCCTCTCCCCTCCCCCTTTGCCTTCCTCTCTGAAATCAATAAAAATATGTTTAAAAAAATTTTTAAAAAGAACCTACATACATCAAAGGGTTGTTAGGAGGATTCACAGAGTAAAGCATTTGGGACAGAGCACAGCAGGTGACAGATTAGCCCTCAATGCCTGGGTCTGGGACTTGGGCCTCAGTGTGACCTGACACTCTATCTGTAGTGAGTGCCTCCCCCTCTCAGGAGTCCACCTTCTCAACACTCTCTGCAAACCCCATTCTCTTGGTTGCTAGCGAGTGGAGTTGCTCCCCAGCTCTCCCAGGGGTATGCTGCTCCCCACCACTGGACACGGAGGCTGCACAGCATCCCCATGGTCCTGCAGGCCCCCTTCTCTTGCCTGCAAAGCCAGGAGCCTCTGCTTCTCTCCTTTAATCACCTTTTCTCGCCTGCTCCTCTGCAGCCCAGGTACCAGACAGCAATTTGTTCCAGATGCCGGGCAATTTGTGGCGCCCTGCTCAGCATGACAAATATTTCCCCAATGCTTATCGACCTCCGAGGAAGCTGCTGGGTTCAAGCCTGCCAGCCGATCGCCAACACTTAGCTGGAAACATGTGGGCCTTTAATTATCATCGTTGAAACCTGGGAAGAGCGGCAGCCATCAGAGGTAGAATTCTTGCTGGCTCATTCCCTGGAAGTCGTGCAGCGGGTGTTTGACTTCCGAGGGGTCTCCAGGAGGCTGGGGGATGCACCTGACAAATCCAGTGTGATGCCCAGCTGCAGCAGAACCAGCAGGATGTAAAATGTGGTCCGAGAGGGAAATCGATTGAATCAGGCCCCTCCTGGCTCTGACTGAGGCCCAGTGCTCCTGGCCCTCAGCATAGGGGCAGAGATGACAGCGGAAAGGTTGTACCTCGTGACTCAGAGTGTGGTCTGAGGACCAGCAATACTCCGGATCTTTAGAAATTCAGATTCTCAGGCCCTGCCCCAAATCAAGGACATTCCTGAGTAATCCCTGCACAAAAAACGGTTCAGAGGCCCTGGGCTATGGGACTCACTAAAAACCCTATCCCCTCTCCCATCCCCAAATATCTCCTTCCCGAAGCTCTGCTAGAGAGGCCTGCAATGTACACATGAATCAATTAAGAGAAAAAAAATTTTTTTTTTAAAGAGCTTGCACTATAGAGCCCTCATTACAATAGAGTCCCACTTCTGCAGGCATTGGGGACAGAGCATAGCAGATGGGACAGAGCATAGCAGATTATAGTTTAGCCCTCATCACCTGGGACTCGGACCTCAGAGCGAGTGCCTCCCCCTCTGGGAGTCCACAAACTTCCTCGTCACCTTGTGACTGAGAAAGTGAGAGCTTCCCTGAAGCCTTTGTTTCTCACCCACAGGGCGTTTTTCATAGTCCGCAGCAGCAGCTCTCTCAATGTTTATTGCAAGCCCTTGTGTTTGTTTCTTTAATCACCAGTGATGTGAACCAGCCCAGAGGCACACTGAGGTGGCTTCTGGTGGGAGATGTCATTAACATGTCAGAATGCCTGCCTGGTATTTGTACTGCACAGCGATCTTCAGGCGTGGCTGCCGCAGTGGCAGAGATTGCAGTGTAGTCTGTAGTTTCTTTATGCCAGCGATTAAAAATAATCTTAGATTCCCAAATAGTTCTCTGTTGGGAAGGATGTTTTTCCTCTTGTGACCCTGGGACCCGGCTCAGTGTCAGGCAGAGAGCCAGATCCCTGTCTGCAGGATGGCTGAGCGCGCCTGCCCTGGCCTGAGGGCCTGTGACGAGCCAGGCAGTGAGCTAGTTCCTGCCAGTCTCTCTTTCCATTGCTCCGCCTCTGTGTCTGTCTATCTCTCCTGACTGGTCTGTACTCTGCCTGGTGATCCCACCCCTTCCCAAGGTGGTACAACTGGCAGGTAACTGAGCAAGCAGGTCATTGGCTCCAAAGCTCACGTTTTCATCAAGTCATGTCACCTCCAGGTAAAGGGCTGAATGGGCAGGTGATGGATGTACAGCGAGAGACCATGACAGGGCTCCTTAACAAGGCTTGCTCTAAAGCAGCGGTTCTCAACCTGTGGGTCGCGACCCCTTTGGCGGTCGAACGACCCTTTCACAGGGGTCGCCTAAGACCATCCTGCATATCAGATATTTACATTACGATTCATAACAGTAGCAACATTACAGTTATGAAGTAGCAATGAAAATAATTTTATGGTTGGATCACAACATGAGGAACTGTATTTAAAGGGCCAGAAGGTTGAGAACCACTGCTCTAAAGGGACTCCCTCCAAACACCTTGAGGGTAAAAGCTGGTTTGGATGGGCCTTGAGAACACCCCAAACCAGTACTGAATGGGAGAGCAGCAGCCACTGTTGTCCAGTCGGGGGAGCAAGGCTAAAGGAGCGGGTCCGCCTGGTCCACGGCTGTCCCTCATACCCTTTGATGTCAAGGTCGGCGGGCATATGAGAACACAAGCCGATTAGGATTCAGCACAGGTTCCTAAGCAAGTGCCCGGTCCCTGCAGGGGGGGACGAAGCGATGGAAATTAAAGACAGAAGTAATGACCAAAACCCAGGTTCAGTAAGTGTCAAGGTTAAAACTAGCCAGGATTTGTATAGCCTCCCCCACTTCCAGCTTTGTTCCCCATGATTTGAGAAGCCCAGAATGCCCCTGGATGCATGATTAAAATATCTTCTTTCGGTTCCCCCCTCTCTCCTTCACCTTTGTGGTCTCAGCCAAGACCGGAGACAATTTGGGGCTGCATAATCATTGCTGCTGGGGCTGCGAGCTGCCACACACGCTCTCCTCAGGAGGGGCTGATTACCATATTAAGCATCTTTCACTTGACAAAAATCAGTAAGAATGTTTCTTTCCATTTTCCCCAGAACGGAGACAAGAGAGTCAAGAGGGAGAGGCGGGAGCCAATGAGGTTTAAATCATCAGAAACTTCTCTCCGTCTTTCATAACATGTATTTCCTTTGATGCTGAAATCTCCTTTCTCTACTTGGGTTTTATTTGTGTGTTTTTTAATTTCTTTTTCTTCCTTTTTTTTTTTTTAACTGCCGTTCAGAGCCTTTGTCCTCCCTGCAGAGCTCTGAACCTGCCCACATCGATTGGAAAGGTCTCCGGGCTCTGGCGGTTTGAATCATCACACAGCCCGGGCCCCAGAGGCTGACCTGCCTGCCAACTCACATCTAGCCAGTTGGACCCAAGCATCTCACTTGTGATTGGCAGCTGGCTTGAGAGCATCAGATGTTATTCATCATTTTCAACAAAACAACCTAGGAAAGAAAAGTGAACCCCAGAAGCCAACTTTGCAACTGCAGTGCTTTCTGACTCGGGGGCAAGTGAAGCAGAGACTCGGATCAATTATGTGAGTAATTTGAGCTTCAAACACATTTCTCCTAGAAACACTCAAATCATTGAAGTGAAGGAGGCTTCAGGGGGGACCTACATCAATAACTTCCTTCATCGGCCTTTTCACTTTGTCTACTTGACCCGGATGGTGTCAGTAAGACCATAGGATGTAGGAAGAATGGAAGTAGTTTATTAAGTGGCCATGGGGTTCCGGACATCATCTAGGTCTGCACTCAAGGAGAGCTGGGCCTCCATGTGGTGCAGTCCTAGAGTAGTGTTTCATGGAAAGGGACACAGCCTGAAAGTCATAACTAAGTTTAAAAGAAATTGACAGTTTAATTCTCTTAAACTATATAAAGAGAATCCAATTAAAAAAAAACAGAGCAATATTTTCTTAAAACAAACAATCATAACACATTGATTCTCAACTCCACTGCTGCCCTGCCCCAGAGCTCCTATGGAGCCCTCTCTGAATACCCCCAGTCTCTCCCCATGAGGCCCTGCTCTTTTATTCCTTTCTCTGTTACCTCCCACTTCTCTTGTCATGACTCCTTTTATTCATTTGTTTGATTCTGCATTACAAACACAAAAAAAAACGAAGAACTAGCTGTCAAAGGTCAAGTTCTCATTAGGAGGAAGCAAAGGAAACTGTGGAGGCTTCTGACAGACAAAACGTTCTTAGGTGGGCCAGGGCTCCTGGGGTGCGGGAAGGGGAGGCTGGGAGTGTGCACAGGCTGGTGAAATGGGTACCTGTCTCAAAAGCCACGTGACAACCTCGAGAAGAAGATATTATCTCTACTTCGTGGTGAGAGATAGGAAGCCCAAGTGAGTTGTCTAAGGTCACAAATCTTACAGATGACAAAATTAGATCCAGGGTGTGTATGACAATAAACCACAAGTGTCCTGTGGAAGAGATATAATAAACCTGGGATGATAACCAGGAGGACAAGATACATATCATCTATTTCTCATCATTCTTTAGTGAAGCAGATGTAGGGGTGGGAGCGAGAACAAAGAAAGCTGGAAATGACTCCTCATTGGCTTGTGATCCAATATTACCCTCTTAACTCTGGGTAACACTAGTTCAGTCAGTTCTTTCTATTGTAGATGGGTGTGGTCTGGCTTTCCTTAGTAAGTGCAAGATCATTTATTCCACAAATATTAAACTCCTGCCATTTTAGAAATCATGTGATGAAGTGGACACGCAAATAGAAACAGATGATCCTTGCCATGAGAGAGTTGGAGGTAAGTTGGGGATCCAGGTATTTAAACATATAAAAACCAGGGGTCCTCAAACTACGGCCCCCGGGCCACATGCAAATACAAATATTGTATTTGTTCCCGTTTTGTTTTTTTACTTCAAAATAAGGTATGTGCAGGGTGCATAGGAATTTGTTCATAGTTTTTTTAAAAACTATAGTCCGGCCCTCCAACAGTCTGAGAGACAGTGAACTGGCCCCCTGTTTAAAAAGTTTGAGGACCCCTGTATAAGACTGTATTAGGTGTGCAGGGAAAAAGAGCTGGAAACATCCACTGAACCTGAGGTGATCAAGAAAGACTCCACCAAAGACTTGGCATTTGATGCTACATCTAGAGAATTGTGTGCTACTTACCACCTCCATTAATAGTTTCTGTTACCTTTCAAGGATGTCCTGAGCTGCCTTTAATTTTCATATTTAACCACTGTGTTCCGCCCAATCCCCAAAGAAACTGTTATGTTGGCCAGGCCCCCAAATCACACCCTCCCAGGACAAGACACATAGTACAATCCTATTTTCTTGATAATAAAATCACAATTTTATTATCACTGACATGGCTCAATGAATGTTTTGGGGCACCTATTGATTATAATTGTGAGCTAATGAAGACATAGCCTCTGGTTTCATGGAGCTTAACGTCTATTGGAGGAGATAAATGTTAATCATGTATTTGTAAAGTATACGCAACATTTCATACACGTGAGTGTAAAATTTCTATTGTGCCCTGAGAAGATAGAAGAAAGGGATCTGATCTGGGTGGGGGTGGGGGAGGTACAAGAAAGGTATTCAAGAAGGGTTACTCAGCCCTAACCGGTTTGGCTTAGTGGACAGAGCATCAGCCTTAGGACTGAAGGGTCCCAGGTTCGATTCCAGTCAAGGGCATGTACCTTGGTTGCGGGCACGTCCCCAGTGGGGGGCGTGCAGGAGGCAGCTGAATTGATGTTTCTCTCTCATCGATGTTTCTAGCTCTATATCCCTCTCCCTTCCTCTCTGTAAAAAATCAATAAAATATATATTTTTTTTAAAAAGAAGGGTTACTCAAAGAATCGATGCTTGAGCCAAAACCTGAAGGCAGGAACAGGAAGAGCAGAGCAAGAGGCTGTGGTGGGAGGGGCCAAGCAAAGCAAGGGGCTGGAGAAGAGCAATGTGCTTGGAGAGGGGAGAGCCTGGGAAGCAGAGGCCAGATGAAGCCCAGAGACAGTGGGCCACGCACTGACCTGTGGGTACGTGAACTTTATTACTCTTGATCCTATGAACAAAGGGAAGGCATTGACGGCAGGATACGGCAAGATCTGCACTTCGAAAGGACCACTTGAGCTTCTACTTGAAGAACACAATGCAGAGTGGCAGGAGAGAACTCGAGACAAGTTAGGAGAGTGCTGCAGTGCTCCCGGAAAGCTGGAGAGGGAGGAGGAGCAAGGGGCTTGGAATAAAGAAAGAAACATGCTTTGGCTCCGAAGCCGGTCTTACTAGTCAAGGCAGCCTGAGCATGGGAATTGTTTTGGTTTGGTTTTCTTTTCTCATCTGCAAAACCGGGAAGATACTTTCTTGCTTCCTTCCAGGTGCTTTCGAAGATTAAATGAAATCAGGAAAATGAAAATACAAAACATACCATCATAGGACCTTCGTAGCAAAGAAACGATTGAGATGTGTGTATCGGGGACCTGCTGCTCTGAGTAGGAGCCGTCAAGTATGTAAGCCCACCCAAAAGAAACACCTGAAGAAAAGAATGGTCATTACTGATTTCTTTTTAAATATATTTATATTGATTTTAGAAAGGAAGGGAGAGGGAGAAGAGAGAGAAACATCAATGATGAGAGAGAATCATTGATAGGCTGCCTACTGCACGCCCCACACTGGGGATTGAACCCACAACCCTGGCATGTGCTCTGACCAGGAATCGAACCATGACCTCCTGGTTCATAAGTTGATGCTCAACTGCTAAGCCACGCCAGCCAGGCAAGAATGGTCATTTTTTAAACTGAGCATGTATTCTTGGGGGGTATCTGAGAGAGAAATTTGGAGGAAATGTTGAACAGGAGAAAAAGAAGAGAGAGAAGAAGCAGATAAAGGGAGAGAGGGAGCAGAAGAAAATTGGCAAGGGAAGGGGAGAAAGGGAAATAGTGCTAGGACAGTTTTCACTTAGCTGTTTAAAATAGAGAGTGGGGAAAAAGAAACAGTGTGCATGTAAAGAAAATATGAAGGCTTCATTCCCACCCTCTGGATGTGCTCTGCCTCCAGTTCCCTCATCTCATGGATCTAGTTATGAATCAGACGGCCTCCTTTCTGAATGAGCCATGATGCTCTTTCCTTCCCTTTGTTTAAAAAGCTACCTCCATTGTCTCTGTTTCCCCCATGTGAACCGCTGCATAATTACTCAGTTGATAACATTCTCCTGACGAAAAAAACAAGCCAAGAAAATAAAGACTCATTCTGAATTTTCAGGATGCTGATTCCAAAAAGAACAAAAGTGATTTCTTACTTTGTTCCCATTCTGCAATTGTATAGCAACTTCTTGGCTTTTTAAATGATGAACAAGTAAATCCTATTATTCACCCGAATAAAAAAAAATCTACCAAAAAACCCTTGTGTTATAACAAATGAAATGCCTTGAATTAACAAAGTGCCTGGAACATGGAGCAAAAGTTCCCCACCAATATCCAGAGATGTGTTCTCCAATCACTTGCAAGTCTCCTCAAAGTTACTTTTTGATATCTGCTCACTGGCTTCCCCACCTTTTTCCTGCTGGCCCACTCCCACTGATGGCTTCGTTCCTAGAACCTTCATTCCGTACAGTGTCAAATGCCGCTGAGAGCTTGGAGAGGTGTGCTTCAGTCTTCCCACGCCAAGCCCCGCCGTGCCAACTGCATGGGCATCCAGGGCGACCGGGCGAGCACCACCTGCTTGTTGGCTTCCTTCCCTCGCACCTGCCATGCCCACTTCACCCAAGCTGTGGCAACCCACCTTGAAGAGTGGCCCAGTCACCTTGAAGCAGCAACACATCAGTGTGTGAGTTCTGCACCAACAAGATTGAAATCTTGCCAGCCTGCCAGATAATGATCTTAGTAAGAAATTTTCTTTGAAAACACAGACTCTACAAACTACCTCTTGATCTCCAAACCTGAACCAAGAAAACAGCTCCCTCTCAAAATATGATCTGGGAATGAAATTAATATTGATTATGAGGGATAAAAAGTGCTGCATGGGAGAGAGTAAAAATTATCTCAGCTTAGGGGGTGGGGAAATAAGATAAGAATAAAAATGAAGTATTAGCAAAGCACTATAAAATGACAAAGTCCTGTGTTGTTAAATCACTAAGTTAATTAATAGAAGATTCTGGAGGAATACATTAAGTTACTGCTGAACTGCATGATCTGTTTTTAAAATATTCAAGAAATTAAACAATTCAGAAGGCCTTTTGAGAGAGGAATCTGAGGGAAGGAGACTGGATACTAAAAAATAGGATTGGACTCCATGAAGTTAATTCATTCATCCATCAAACGCATATTTGTATGAACCTGCCATGTGCAAGTGAGAGGTGCCACAAGAACAAAGGGCAAATCACTGTGCCAGGGCGCCTACGGACTAGCCAGAGGGGAAGGCAGCAAGCTAGTGATTAATTAAATCAGAGGCAGGTCACAATGGGAACCAGAGAGAGAAACAGAGACAGAAACAGAAATAAAGATAGAGACAGAGGAAGAAACAAAAATGAAGACGGAGACAGAGGGAGAGAGGTGAGTTCTAGAGGAATCAAGAAATTGCCAACCACCCCACACAGCAACCTACACAAGGGTGGAACAAGTGGGCAGTTCCTGTTTGTATTTTGAGTTTCTCTGTTCATGAAATACACCCGCTCCCCAGTGGAGGTGGAGCCAAGGCAGATAAAGGACAGAATTCCTGTTGCCAATCTCCCAGACAGAGCAGATGCCTCAGCCAGAACTCTAGACTATTGAAAGGAAAGGACTGCTTTCACCTCCCTCTTTGGTTATAGATCCCTAGGGCCTGGGTTTTCAGTGGTAGAGGTGCAGGTGTGGACCCCTGAGCACTGGGTGCTGAGCTGATGTCTGGAACAAAGGACTAGTCTAGGAGCCAGAAGGGAGAAATTACTTTCTACGTGCCATGAAGTACTTATGGAGAGGACTCTGAACCTGAGAGTGCAGGCCATAGACTGCAAGGTTCCTTAGAGGTGTGTTATTTTCTGTTTACTATGAAGAGGCGTCAGATCAGAGCATTTACAGCAAGAGCCACGGAGGCCAACTGTCCTCAGTCACATCCTGACTCCACCACTGATTAGCTGAGTAATCTTGGGACAGTTGTTGACTCTCTGACTACCCTCCTTCATTCTCTTTAAAATGGGAATAATCACAGGGCTTACCTCATGGGGTTGCTGTGGAGATCAACTACGTTTTTGTGTGTAATGCACTCTAGACAACCCCCTGCATGAAGTAAACACTCAATACTTATTTGCTATAAAATATTTGTCATTTAAAGAAGTCCTTAATTTTAGTAAAGTCTCATTTGAGTATTTATAAAATGTTAAAATAGAGTGAAAACATTGGGCCTTGCAGCGGTATATTGAAGGGGTCTAAAAGGAAGGGTCTTAGAGTGAAACTGTCCCCATTGTGCTGAATTGGCCAAAACAGAAGCTAGAAAGAAATTACACTGAGGCATTTCTAGAGGAAGAACCAGAGTCCAGAATCCAGGACCCCTTCTCTACTCTGAGAGCCTACTTTCAAAAACAGTCTAAAGGGGTCTGGTTTTTAATTTTATTATGAAATGTTATGCTAATACTCCAAAGGAGAACTGAAAGTCATGTCATTCTCTTGCATAAAATCTTGTACTGACTTCTGATTGGAATAAATTACATGCACCTATCTTTCTAGCTAATTTCCAGTGAGAGTCTAGGTATTATGTTAGCAAGAACCTTGCTTTCAGGTCATCTCACTGATCCAGGTCTACTTCCCTCAAGTCAGTTAAGGGCAGAGGTCATGGACAAGGGCATAGAAACACATCTACCATGACCACCACCACACCAGTGTTATGCATTGAAAATGTAAAAAAATATATACTGGGGGGAACCTATGAGAGAGGAGTGGCAGAGAACATGCAGGCATGAGAGCTCACCCACTAAGAGCTCTGTGTAGGCTGGACATGGCTACATGCACTCTGGGAAGGGCCCTGAGAGAGACCCTGTCACTTCGTAACAACTCGTGTCCCACTACACATGTATAGGAGAGTTGAGAAGGGACAGGGGAATCCAGGCAACAATTTAACACTGGGAACTTCCTTTTCAAAAAACATGGCAGTACTAGAAACAGGGACGGGCTCTGGAGTCCAGCTGTTCCACTGAGCTAAGTCAGGACTGCCTAGTTGGCATCTTGCTGAGCTGTCAAAATAGGGAAGAATGAATCTCCAGGCCAGAACACCTGATCCCCATAGGCCCAATGTGTTCTACCTCATGTATGCTTATGGCTTTCCCTAAGCCAGCACATCCACTTTCATTATCTTAATTGCTACCCATAAGTTAATGTCTCCTACTTCCAAATTTCCACCTTGACTTCTAACCAGAGCTTTAGACAGATCATTTTTCTTGCTTGTCTCACAATACCTCATACTCAGCATATCTAAAAGGTGCCCTCCATTCCCCAAAACCCTCTCCTCTGCCTAAGTGTCTTGTCATAATTGATTGTTCCACCATCTACTTTGACAGGCCCACCATCCAAACCAGAAACCTGACAGTCACCTTTGTCTCTTCCCTCTAAGTCACTTTTCATATTAACTCATCACTGTGATGGTTCATTTTATGTCCCATCTTTACTGGGCTAGGGGATGCCCAGGTAGCTGGTAAGCATGATTTCTGGGTGTGTCTGTGACATGTGTCTGGAAAAGATTTAGCCTTTGAAACAGTAGCCTGAGTGGATTGTCCTCACCAATGTGGACTGGCATCACCCAATCCATTGAGGGCCCAGGTAGAACAGAAAAAGCAGAGGAAGAGTTCATTCATCTGAGCTGAGACAACTGTCTTCTCAGTCCTCAGACATTGGACGAAGATGTTCCTTGTTCTCAGGCTTTCAGACTCAGCTGGGACTTATCCCATGGTCCCAGGTTCTCAGACCTTCAGACCCAGGCCCAATTATATCACTGGCGGTCCTGGTTTTCCAGCTTGTAGATGCAGATCATGGGACTTTTCAATCTCCATAATCAATTACCTAATTTCTATAACAAATCATTGAGGCCAATTTATATATAGGATTTTATCCTATTGGTTCTGTTTCTCTAGAGAAGCCTGGCCAATACAATCACTAAGTCAGACCAAATGTACTTTCTAGTTTTTGAATTCTTCTCATCTGCTTCATGCTCTCAAGCCAAGGCCTTAATTAGATAATTAGATATTCATTATCTCTTGTCTGCATCATCCCATTGTCATTTAACACGTCTCTTTACCTTAAACCTTCCATATCATCATTACCTGTCTGAACTCCAAGTATGAACATGTTACTTTATCCTCCAGTTTTAAATGTATTAATGGGCTTCACTTTAAATCTTTTAAAATGGCCTACAAGGATTTTCACGAACCCGTTTCTTAGGATTCCTCTTCCTTTACTGTATTATACCTTCAACATGCTGACAACAATGTGGCATTTCCTGCTCTTGGGCTGGCAAACATAGTATTCTCTTTCTTAGGAATATTTTAGAGTTAACTTATTATCAACACAATCATCGACAGAAATTTGGTGATTATTTATCAAGAAGGTACCAAAGTATAGAGATATCTGCACCAGGTCTGTTTGTGCCAAAGGAGGAACTAGGAATTCTGGAAAATCTTCTCCAACCTAATTGACCCTGTTTCCTGGTTGGTGTGTTTTATCACTGACACCACCCATATCAGGGTTAGCAATAACAGTTTTATAGTCATTGCAACATTCACAAAATGTCCTGCTTTCTTCTGACCAAGGGACTCTGCTTACTTATCCAAGAAGCATTCGCACCTCCATAAGCTAACGCACCCCATCAGCTTTGCAGAGACCCCGTTTGGGTTCTAGTTTTGACAGGATTTTGTCTTCACTGCAGCCTCAGTCACCAATCCTAAATTTTTATCCTGACAGGCAGAAAGGACCAAAGGCCTTGAAGAAGCTTCCAGTGTTACTCCACCCACCACTGGGAGACTCCTCATAAGGTCACCTGGACCTTCACACAACAGAAGAGCTGAGCTCTGTATGTGAGTCACCTCCCTTATGCAGGTGGCCCAGCCACTGACAAACCTCCTAGAAATGTGGTCTCACAGGCTTCCCAAGGCCAAAGAGTTATACTGGATTCAAGTCCAAAAGCATCCATTCCCAGACAAATAAAGGACAAATTCGATTCTCTAGTAATTTCTTCTAATCTAACCTTCCAAAAATAAAGTTAACTCCATTTTCATCACCAAGTACCACTATATCCTCTAAATCTATCTTTTTTGTTTTCATTCATTTTTACCCTGTATCTCCAGGTACAAGTATTCAAAAATCTCCTCATGTCCATGTGCTGTGGGAACAATGAGCAGTTCACTCTGCCTGGGAGATGGGCTGCCTTGTTGGAGGATGTCTGAAAGGTCCA
This sequence comes from Myotis brandtii, assembly GCF_000412655.1. Lineage (NCBI taxonomy): Eukaryota > Metazoa > Chordata > Mammalia > Chiroptera > Vespertilionidae > Myotis > Myotis brandtii. The sequence continues at coordinate 2,029,007 of NW_005371354.1, forward strand.
GTCTCCAGAGATAAACCAAATAACAAGCCCACAGGTTCTGAGGATTTAGCTTCTCTGCCACCCACTCTCAATGTTCTACTTCTAGACTCATCTATTGCCCTGTTTAATAGCCTTTTAATGACCGTGCGTGTGCGCGCACACACACACTACCCATAGTATAAAGCTCAAAGCTAGGTTTTCAACACATATGACCAGCCCTTTCTGATCTGGTTCCTGTCTATCCACCTGGCCTCATCCACCTCAGATAAAAGTCAGGGCGCTCAGGCTGGCGTGTACCTCAGAGACATGTCAGCACAACCAGCTATTTGAGGAGCATATTAGGGGGAAATATAGCTTTCCATAGAAATCAGCTAATAATAATGACTCAGGGCTTAAAAACTGTTCTTTGAAAAAAAGTGCATCAGCAAATAAGCGTCTTTAGCAAGAAATGCTTACACTAGCATAGGTGTGTTGAGTTAAGAGCAATATGGGAGATACTCAAGGAGTACCTGGACTAATCAGAACCAAATGGGTTAACCACCGCAGGGATTATCAGCAATTCCTTATTGAAAAGCAGCTGAAAGCCTGCGCTTCCTTTGCTCCATGTTGCGGTGGGAAATGGACTGTAGACAGTTCTCATTGCATGTTGTGAGTGCTGTCACACTTAAATCCTTTTGTCGCCTTCACAAAGCTCCACGTAGAGTATCTCTCTGGCCATTGTAAGATGGAACTGCCGGGTCCTTGAGGTCAGATCCTTCCTGATGACTGGCATTAAGATTCCAGCACACAGCCCAACGGGACCAGGTGTGCCCACCACTTCCGCACAGGGTTGTCTCCATCAGTCCTCTCCAGTGTGATCCCACACCGAAGTGGCTTTTGTTGCAAGCCTCCTTCAGGGAAATTCCTCTGTCTGCGGGGAGTACATGGGCTGGCTAATACCCCATCTCCTGCCCTGAGACTCCACTCCTGGCCTCAGCCTAATCGCCATCCTCCTCCTGCTCCATTCTCCATCCTCACACGGACTCCCTGGGACCATGGCCAGGCCTGTACTGGCGAGAAAGGGGCATTGCTGCTGGGTTCCTGCCCCTGGTCACCTTCCAGGTGCATGTATGATCACTAGGTCCCTCTCTGGCTATCTAACCAAGTCCAGCCTGGCCTTCCTTTGAACTTTACCCTGCCTACACAGCCAAGCCCACGTTTAAAAGGTGGGCCCCTCCCTGCCCCAGCGGAGCAGTTTCCCTGGCTGGAACTCTTCTCCATGGCCTCCCTGGGCAGGCTGCGTACACAGTTTGGCTGCGGCATGTGCTTCGTATAGGACAGTTATGGGAACTGGGGCTATAAAAGCAGATTGGGGTCAGCCCAGGGAGGCCCGGGAGTGAGAGAGGAGGCAGGAACCATCCTTCCCTGGCTGCCCAGCCCCTCCCGCAGCGCAACCCCAGATTTCATTTCCCGGATAGGGAGCAACTCCATTAAACTACAAAGCATCACTTGAGAGAGGATTATTTTCTTACCAAGGTGACTGGGGGGTTTTCAGTTCTGAGACTTTATGATCACATTGTCTCACAGGCAGCTTGACAACGTCTTATGTCTCTGACACTGGAGGGATTTATTCACTTGAAGCGCGGCCCTGAATCCTTGGCGGGCCCTGTATGTAAAATCGGGCTTTAGAAGTAAACACTACGTTGCCCTTCTGCCTTCCTTTCTTCTGAGAATCTGCAGGCAGCGCCATCTCAGAATGAATAAGTCCCCTGCTCCTAGCTTAATGGAAGGTAGATGTTATCCTGGCTGCATTTCAGAGGCTTCCTGCTCTGTAGGATCGGAGCGATAATATCCATGCATCTTTCCATCCAGAAATGTAAAGAAGTTTGAGTGGATATTAGGGTAGAATTATTCCACTTGGAGGTCTTGAGAAAGAAGTGAGAATCCTTTGTTTTAAACACTACCTCTGTGCCTTCTTGCCTCATCCTTTCCCCCAAAACCTCTTTCTACTCCCCAATCAAGCACAAATCCATGTATCCAATGATAAAAGCATTGGGTTAGCATGGCTGGCGTGGCTCGGTGGTTGAATGTCAATCTATGAACCAGGAGGTCACGGTTCAATTCCCAGTCAGGGCACATGCCCGGGTTGCAGGCTTGATCCCCATTGGGGAGCATGCAGGAGGCAACCAATCAATGATTCTCTCTCATCATTGATAGTCTATCTTTATCTCCCTCTCCCTTTCTCTCTGAAATCAATTACAGAGAAGAAACCTGAGCTTGGTTATTTCTCCTGGCTCTGGTTGAATCCTTCAGGTGACGGGGAGCTCATTGACTCACAAGACAGCCAGTTCCATGAGAGAGAGCTCTTTCTCGCGTGAAGTTAAAATCTCCTTCCTCGTAATTGTTGCCTTTGGGTCCCAACCATGGCCCTCTGGAGGATCCCTGAGCAAGTGTTATTTCTTCTCCACATGACAGCGCCTCACATATTTGAAGGCAGCTATCACAGCTCCTTTTCATTATTTTCCTCTCCCACATGAGATAGGGTCAGACCTTGGCAAGCAGGAAAAATTGTTCACAGTGACTTGTAATATTTCCATTTCTTAAGGAAGAAATAAACATGGAGCAATTTGTCACCCACTTACTGTCCTATTTTTTCAGGTAGAATAAATGCTATTTTCAATTCTGAATCTACCTCGGTTAACTCTTTGTTCTTAGGAAGCCACCGAATGTGCTTATGCTCTGAAGCTTTCGCTGACCCTACTCTTGGAAAATGTTGGTTGCGCTCTCCTCTCTGCTCCCACGATGCTCCATTTAAATCATTGCATTGTTTTGTTTCATCTCATTTATCCCCAGGCCTGCCTCTCAGGACTCTAAAAGTCTCCAGCAGAGCCCATATTTTAATCATGGTGGTATCCCCAATGCCTATCAGAGTGCCTAGAACTTGGTAGCAACAAAATAAATGTCTGCTGCTGTATGAATGCGGTCTATACATCATAATAAAGAGGGTTGTCAAGATTTCCTCAATGCCTTAAACTATTGGGAATCTGTTACTTTACAAAGTTGGTTTATTATTTCTCCTGTCAGTTTCAGGTCCCAAAAATATGGAGCACGTGTACAAATGTGGAAGCAACTTTGTATATATATGCCCCATAAAGAAGATCGATGCCAGCACTCCGCTGTGCTTATCTGATGACTAACATCAGTGGTGACACGTAAAACTATACAGTTAAAAGACATTAAAGTACTGCTTAGATGAAAACAGATGAAAAAGATAGAAACTGCTCAAAAGGCAAAAAAAATCCTTAGGCCCATTCTTTAAAGCATTTACATAAATAATCCTGACTAGATATGCACTTATTTTTTAAAAAAAATTTTTGGTGTGAGTGTATGTGTGTTTGTGTGTAATATTTCGGAGTTATATATACACATGTGTGTGCATGTGCACATGTGTGTGCACACACATGTGTATGTGCGTGCATGTGTGTGCCTGTGTAATGTGAGGGGGAGTGGTATTTAGCCATGATGCCCACTTTCTTCTCCTGCTTCTTCAATGTTTTAGGAGATTGTTAGGTTGTCTTCAAATACCCTTTGTATCACTTGTAAGAGTATTTGTAGAAAGGGGACTGTAAGTGGTAAGGATAGCCAGGGGGTTTAGATATCACAAATAATAACAAACATGGTAGAGTCCCAGGGAAGGGGTGGTAAAGTTTAATTGCTTTGTTCAGTTTCCTATCTACTTAGAACAAGAGATAATGGCTTATGCCAAGAAAACGATCAGTTAAGGACTCATCCTAACCGGCCATGTTTGATGTAAGAAAACTGCTGTGTAAGCACGTTTGACAAAAGTTTCCCATACTCAAATTCCATGTTAAATGTTCAGTAAATTTAAGAGAGAGAAAAAGCAAGCTTAGCCCTAACCTTTTCAAACAAGTGCCAGAAGTCCTTCACTGGAGAATCTAAAGGATTTCTACTACTGCATGAAAAAATAATAATAATAATAAATCCATCTGTCGATGGAGAGATTAGAACACTGGTCGCGTATTATATCTTCAGTGTAATGGAGAAGAGGTGGTCAGGGTATGTCACATTGGAACCATCTCTGCATCGACCACTTGTGTAATTTTAGAATAGAGTGAAGGCATAGGACACAGAAGAGAGCTTAAAGCGGGCTGAAATGCTAAGAGAACGTGCATGGAGGAGGGCAGCTTTTTATTTCTTTATTTTTTTTTTAGCAAGGGAGGCACCTGGATGCCAGGGACAGGTAGCAGGTGACATCCTATACAGATTAGTTCAGGCAATTAAGTAACTAGCCAAAGAAGCAGAGTTTTCTGAAATGCCTAGTTCTCTAAAGGCTTAAAGCAGCCAGAACAGGTCTTTAGATTCCAAAGTCATTCCTGGAGGGTACAACTGTGGGCTCTTGACTCAGATGGCCTGGGTTCAAATCTTGATCATTGCACTTCCCAGGTTTGTGATTGCTGAAAAATAGTTTAGCCTTTCTAACTAAGGTTCCCTGCACATAAAAGAATGTAATAATGCTATCTATATATACATAAAATATAAAAAGCCAGCTACCATAATGCCGTAATGATCGGAACAACCAGAGACCAGAACACCATGGCCCCTCGCCCAGGCTGGCCCGCCCCCCAGGGAGCAGTTAGGGGCACCCCTAGGCAACACTATAGAGTGCGAGTTTGATGGGGGAAAGTCGAAGAAACAGGGGGGAAGGTCTTAAGGGTCTGCGGGGTTGGGGTGGTCGCCCGGAGTAGGTGTGGAGTGTGCTGGGGAAGGAAGAGGAAGTACCTTTCTCATTGCGAACCAGGACGGCGCCAGCCAGGACTGAATTGGCGGTTGTCTCATGAGTCCGCTTGGGACCCACATGTTCATGGCAGCGGCTGTGCTCCCGAAACTTCACTGATTCCATATAGTGAACAGCTACCAACGCCAAAGAACAGAAAAACCCTCTCCAGCTAGAGGCCCTGGACTTGCAACGGGACTAAAGGAAACACCACTTAAGTAGGAGCCAGAAGAACAGGAAGTGTGCGACCAGAGGATTGTGGGATTGTGGAGGAGCCTGGGCGCCTAGAGGATTGTGGGATTGTGGAGGCCGCCTGGGCACCAGCCGCTAGAACAGTGGTTCTCAACCTTGGCTGCACATTAGAATCACCTGGGAATCTTTTTAAAATCCTGATTTCTGGGCCTCATCCTCCGGAAATTCTGTTTCTTTGTTATGGGGTGGGGCCACAACATTAGTAACAAAGAAACAGAATTTCCGGAGGGTGAGGCCCAGAAATCAGGATTTTAAAAAGATTCCCAGGTGATTCTAATGTGCAGCCAAGGTTGAGAACCACTGACCTAGAAGGTGGATGAGGCTAACAGGTATGTGACTGCCCTTCTTTGAGAACCACATTTCCATCCCCCAAATTTGCCAGTTCCATGTGAGCTACTGCGTTCCTATCCAAGTCCACCTTCTAACCACAGTTGATTTGCTCAAGATGCTACACCTATAACCAGGTGGACCAACAGCTCCCTTCTCCTTGATTACTGGAGTTTATGAGAGATTCATATGGGCCTCCTTCATTTCACTAAAGCCATAAATCTTGAATGTTACAGGTGGCCATGGTTTTTGCCATATGTAGAAATTGATATCCAACATGAGACAAAGATGCCAACCCGCAGCAGGGAAAAACTGATCTGCAAGATGGAGAGGCTCCTGCCAGCATTTCAAGTACCAGCTATGCTTCCTCCAGAGACACAGCTGCCTCTTGGTCTGCCCAGATCTGCTTTGCTATTCAGACTCCGTGAATCCCATAAGATACCCCAAGGTACTTACATCAGGGCGGCCACTTTGCTTTAGCCAGTTCTTATTAGGTCTCTGCTGCTTTCAACCACAGCGGTCTTAGCCATCTTACAGAGGTATAGGCAGGAGGGGCAATAAGACTTCTCCAGAACACACCTTTACACGTTGCTGACAGCCCCAACCAGACTTAGCCAGGATTCTCATCTGTAGCATTAGCCTCAACAGAAGCTTCCTGTGTAATACACAATAGAATTGATTACTTTGCTGATATATATTGAGTGCCTACCATGTGAGAGGCATTAGGCTCTGTGCTGGAAATTTAATAAAGAATAAAACAATCTGCTGGTAGAGCCATGATATTTCAAACTCATTTTTATCATGGAATTCTCAGTAAGAAGTGTTCGCTCTGACTGAACACTCTACCTCAACCCACACACCACCACTGCAAGACAAGAGCATTTGCAAACCCAGAACTCTCCCCCTCTCCATATGCTTTGACTATACTGATATACTTAAGCCAAACAGAAAGCACTGGGGTCTGCCAGCTTCAGTGATTGGAAGGAAGCCCTCTGGAGACTCTTTCCTATCACATTTGGGACTTTCTTTTCCCTTGATTCCCACATGTAATTATAGCAAATAAATACAAGTCAAATCAAGCCATTTTTAACAAGGTGCCTGAAAGGATAAGAGAAACTATATAACTACCTGGTCTCCACATGTGACTGCTAAGCTCCTTGAAGACAAAGAAGCTACTTGATTTCCTCAATATTTAACATTTTCTGAGGCCTTTCTAAGTGTCCTTCACTATTCTAGGAGCTGGAGGTTCAGTGGTGAGCAAAGAAACAAAAAACAAAAAAAATCATTCCAGTGTAAAGATGAAGAATAATCAAACCATAGGTTACCTAGGTTACATAGGCCAGGTGATGACTAGGGCTATGAAGAGCAATTGTGTGGGTTACAGGAAGTGAGAGGCCTGGCCAGGTGAGAGGAGGCATTTCTAAGTGGTAGGACAGGGCAAGAGATGGAAGACATCAGTAAGTAGTTGTTATTTAAAGCCATGGAAGTAGGAAGTAAATTAAGGTAGGACAGAGGTATAAAAACTGAGCCATGCAGCATTCCGACTTAAGAGATTGTGGTGATTAGGAGATACTAGGAGTAGAAACTCAGGCGTGACCAAGGAGAAGGAGGAAACCAAGAGCACAGAGTCTGAAACCAAGTGAAGAAAGTTTTCCAAGAAGGAGGAGCAAAATAACACTGCAAAATGTGGATGAGAAGTCCAGTAAGATATAACGTGAGATGACCTTGACAAAACAATTTCACTAGTGGGGTGGAGACAACAAAATCTTTAGTGGATTGAGATCAATAAAAATCTGGAAATAAAGAAATGGAGTACAGACAACCATCTCAAGGAGTATTACTGAGAGGAAAGCAGAAGATGCCAACTAGACATTCCTGCTGGGTGATGAGGAGTGAGGAACAAGTTCTTGAGCATTGAAGCAGGAGGGAATCTAGCACACAAGTGGGAGGGTCTGCTTTAGATGGGGGCAAGCACAAAGCTCATCAACTCTTATGGGAACAAAGGCAGAATATGTGGGTGCAGATGCAGGAATTGCGATAGGGTTAGGGTGGTGGATTATTTCTGAGTACTGCTATGTCTCAGTGAAATAAAGTAAGAAATTATCTGAGTAGAAGAGGGAGTTTTGTTACTTCAGGCGAGAAATGAACATGTGAAGTAGTCATCTCAGATGGGGGAAAACTGATTGACTAAGGGAATTGTAGGATGGGCCAGCAGTGCTAAAGATCCATTTGATATTTTTGGTCTCAATTTAAAGGAACCCCAGTAGTCTGTGCAGTAGCCATGGAGGTGTGTACCTCAGACCCCCTTTCAAGACAGAACTTGAATCAGCTGGAGGAGGGCAGTTAGCTGACAGCCTCCCTATGCAGTGGGATCTGACAGGCATTTGAGTCAAAGCCATGCTCTTCTTGGCAGATCCTAGCCCATAACTGAGCACAGAAAAAGGTCTCCTCGTGGGACTGCTCTGCACCGTGCTCCTCACTGGGCTGGCCAAGACTTTCTCAGAATTGCAGCAGGATCCAAGGCCCTCCTTCCTCTCTCACGTGTATCAAATTCACCCCATTCTGAAAGTTTTCCTTGACAACCCTGGTCCCTCTTCAACTTTATCTTTCAGATGGGTTACCCTTTCCCCTGCCCACTTCAAACTCCATTGGGCATCTGCTTCCGAGAAATTCCACCTAACACCACATGGTCACGAGTCTTCTCCTCCAGGCTTCTTCGGTTGCTCCAGTCATGATCCACACATGAAGTAAGCTCGGGACTGACTCTCCCAGGTGAGTATGAAGAAATAATAGAGGAGCAAAGACATGGAGAGTTCCTGGCATATGCAGGTTCATCTTGAACATGGAATCCACACTGGTTAAGGAGAGGAATGAGACCCTGAGAATGGGGGTGTTTCCTAAAATGGTGGGGGAGTCAAGCCATGCAGTCAGGCAGGCTTATTTTTTTTTAAAATATATTTTATTGATTTTTTACAGAGAGGAAGGGAGAGGGACAGAGAGCTAGAAACATCGATGAGAGAGAAACATCGATCAGGTGCCTCCTGCACACCCCCCACTGGGGATGTGCCCGCAACCAAGGTACATGCCCTTGACCGGAATCAAACCTGGGACCTTTCAGTCCGCAGGCCGACGCTCTATCCACTGAGCCAAACCAGTTACGGCAAGGCTTATTTTTTATCTCACAACCCTCCCTTCCTTGGAGAACTAGACTAGGGAATGTGCCATGCTCAGCTCAGGATTAAAGAAGACAGACAAGAAAATAAGGCTGGGGCTAAGTGGGATGCTGCTCTCGGATGGAGACAGTGCCACAGCCTGCAAGCCAAGTCCTTATTTTATAGCCAGATTCCATGAGGCAAAGTAAGGGCGTGGTCGAGATGTTTACAATGTTCTCATGGGTTTCAAATCTACTCAATTACATGCATTTGAACTCTATCAAGCTTTGCTTTGGCAGCACTTGCTGCACCTCCCGCAGCCTACCTCACTTAGCCACCTGGGACCTCAGGTTTGGACCATAAGATCAAGTTTACAACTATAGCCTTTGGCTATAATTGTGCTGGGAGGGCTTTGCCCTCCAAGCTGGGACTTGCACGTGGCTTTGCCACGGGAGGCCCTTGCCCTCTCATTAGTCCGAGGCTTGAACCTGTCCAAACGCTGTAGCCGCTCTCCACAAGGGAAGACAGGGGCTGCTGCTGCAGACTATTCTTCATGCTCTTCTCACTCTGGGCCACAATCCTGAGAGGTCAAAAGAACAAATTGATATGGCACACTTTCCGTGTGCCAGGCATTGTGCTAGGCACCTGTCTCTATTATTCAAGTCTCTGAGCATTAAACAATAGATAGGTAAGGTGAATATCATTTTATCTATTTTTATTTGTGGGAAAAAACCCAAAAAACAGAGACTCCAAGAGAAATCATATAGTTAATAAGTGGTGGACGTGGGAAGAGGCTTCAAAGCCTGAGCCATTTCCACAATACCTCATGGCTGTACTTGTCAGCTACAACTTACATATCAGAGCAACGAATTAATCTCATCTTATGTACACAGAGTTTATACAGTATGCAAATGCATATGTAAATGATCATTCTAATTTATACAAACAAAGATGCAAATGGATCCGTAGGTTTACAGGAAACTGGTAAAATTACTTTACCTCAGTTGACCCATCCTTAGGGCTCTGGCAAATCTGAATCACCCTAATATAAATAACCCCGGCTTTCCATCTGAGACCTATCCCTTTGGCATTTACAACATTGAGTCTCTGGCCCCCACCGAGGATATTTAGACTCCTCGTGATGTTCCTCAGGACTAAGATAAATGTACAAAACAAAACCTCTCGGGAATTTTCTGTCTCCAAACAATGAGGCAAGAATCTATGCCTGAGTACTGTCCTTGGGGAATTCAGGCTCCCACACAGCTCTGGCCGTTAGCAGCCTGATTCCTTTAAATACAGATTTACCTGAACTTCGGGCACCCAGGATTCACTTTCTCTGTTCTCACCTCCCATACTCAGATGAGGGTTATGAGCAGGAAGCTTCATCTGAGAGGTGCTGGGAAAACTACTGCAGCCACCTTCCTCCCATTCAGTTCTCTGGGGCCTACGGTCTGGAGTCCCACCAAGCCTTAGTGTCACCATTAAAATGTAAGCCCCCTTAGGCTCATGAGCTTTTGTCACCTAATACTTATGTCAGATGAAAACGCTGATTGAAATGTACTGTAAGGCCCTAGCTCCGTGGTCGGCAAACTGCGGCTCTCAAGCCACATGCGGCTCTTTGGCCCCTTGAGTGTGGCTCTTCCTAAGCCTTAGGAGTACCCTAATTAAGTGAATAACAATGTACCTACCTATATAGTTTAAGTTTAAAAAATTTGGCTCTCAAAAGAAATTTCAATCGTTGTACTGTTGATATTTGGCTCTGTTGACTAATAAGTTTGCCGACCACTGCCCTAGCTGGTTTGGCTCAGTGGATAGAGTGTTGGCCTGCAGACTGAAGGGTGCTGGGTTCGATTCCAGTCAAGGGCACATGCCCGGGTTGCAGGCTCAATCCCCAGTGTGGGGCATGCAGGAGGCAGCCAATCAATGATTCTCTCTCATCATTGATGGTTCTATCTCTCTCTTTCTCTCCCTTCCTCTCTGAAATCTATTTAAAAAAATTTTTTTAAAGAAATGTACTGTAAGATGAGGTCGAGAGGGAGCAGGGTGGAAATAGGCAAAGGAACCCTAAATTGGGGGCAATGGACAGGCTAGAAAGCAAATACTGCCTGGAAAAGTGACTTCCCCAAGGCCATACGCCTTCAGCTGATGGCCCTTTGCAGGGTGGGACTGGTGACTCGCCAGCCACCTCTGCTCACTCACCCTGTGTCCCTGTTATTCTGTGAAGATTAGAAAGCCCTGTACTTGCCGAAGTTTCTCAACCAGATGTTCTCTTCCTTGCTCTGAGCCTTTGGCATATGGGTCCCTCTTCCTGAACCCTTGCCCTCCCACATCTACATGGTTGCTAGTTAACAGCCAAGAGTCCGTGCCAGCACTGTTCCTGGGTCACTGCCCTCCAGGTGGGATCTGTGCTAGAGGCCTCCCCGCTTGTGCTCCCAGCACTCCCCGCGCAGTCCCGGAGGACAGAGAGCCTGTTTATGTATTCCCATATTTCCAGCGTCTAGCTCAGTGTCTTAAACAAATCGTTTTAATAAGTATTTGAGTGACTCCAGGAAACTCCATTACCCCATTTAGCACGTTGTCCAATAGCTGTTAGAGTGTCTGTCCCCGGGCCCCAGGAGACTGTTACATTTGAAGAATCGTGTCTGTCTGTTCCTGTATCCCGGGGAGCTTGGCACAGTGCCTGGCCCAGGAGGGATGCTCAATAAATAATTTTTGAGCTAATTAATGAACTTACGCCAAATGCATGTACACCGGTAAACTGGATTACATTCACGGTGGGAATGGCTTCTCCTCCTTCCTGTATCGCTGTCCTCGGCTCTCGCTGGAACATTGTTTGAGCCACATGGTTGACCCTCTGCACTGACACACCCACAGCCAATGACCCCATCAGCAGCAGCTCTGCACCTGGTTAAACACCCAGCCCCACCTGCGTGCTTTATTATCCCAAGGCAGACACACATCCTCCATCACCTCTTCTTCCCTCCTTCTTCCTGCTGCTTCTGGAATGAAGGTGCTGTGGGCCCGGCCTCACTCCGACACTCATTACTCTGGTATTGATGGCCTTCCACCTCCCTGTTATTCTGTGAAGATTAGAAAGCAGAGACCTTTCTCGGGCAAGGGAATGGGTTTTGTCAGTATTCTGTGCGTAACAGCAGAAAGTATAATAAATTCTGGCAGTCAATCGAATATGACATGATAATGAATGTTAACATCATGTGCCCCCCTTCGCCGACAGAGGGGAAAGTCATGTTAGATTACAGCGACACACAGGCGCGGTGGGATTTCTATTTGCCTCGCTCTCTTTCTTCTCCTTTCCCAGGTTTGACCTGGGTGCCTGCTCGGCTCCACCCCTCCATCCCCAGCTTCATTTGCCAGCGTTGCTCAGAAACATGGCTTCAATTCCCAGGGCTCCGCATCTTGTCTGTAAGAAGCCTGACCTCAAATGGAACTTCCCTCCCCTAGACTTAACCAAACCCCCTCACCTACCTGGAGAGCCCTCTTGCTGTGGCAGGGCAGCCCCCCCGCCAACCACCTCCCCCAGAGTCTGCAGCAGGCTGAATGGGATAACAACCCAGGAGTGCACTGTGAGGTGAATCCCAAGTTCAATGCCAGCTCCATGCAAGTCAGGGGGGAGAGGGGGAGCAAGATGCCTGCTCCTCCCCCACACTGTGCATATGAGACAGAACCCAAACCAAAAACCTGCTCCTTGCCTTAGTTTTCCCTCAAACGACTTGGTTGCAGGTGCTGGGCCTGCTATTTTGAGTTTAAAAATCTGCGTCCCATAATCTAATCCATGGGCTCAGCACTTTCTCAGGTGCATGATTATGAATAAAGGTCATAATATTTAGATGTGTGTTAACAATCTTACTGTCATTCACTCCATTCGGCTTTTCTAGAGAAACATGCTTTAGCAGCCCCAGGTTTCTCCATTAGCCAATCGGAACTTGTCCTCTTTGGTCAGCCAAAACATGTGATAATTGGCCTTTTACCACGGAGCTAAAGGTGACCTTCAACTAACGATAATCATTAATAAGCCATGATGATATGGCAAGCATTATACCACTTCATCAATACACTTAAACATATAATATACATTATATGTATATAATGTATATACACGTATGTATATACTATATAT
>NW_005371354.1:2041654-2049475 GCF_000412655.1 Myotis brandtii
AGTGTCAGAGCCATAAAGCCATGAAGTGTCCAGAGAAGCATTAGTCCCTCCACTTTATCCACCAAGCAATGTATAAGGAGTCGCCATGGACCACATAACTAGGCCTATTCTTTCATTGTGTGGGGGCATCTCCAATACTCATCAGTAGAAATTGATTGAAGATATGGAAGGCTTGCTTGAATAGTTTCAGATGATGGAAAGGTAGAAAGGATGGCTAAGTTAATAATAAGTATTATTATTATTGACATCTGATTATTACTTTATAATTTACAGAGCACTTTTGTCTACATTATTTCATTGGGTCCTCAAAAATAAAAAAAGTAAGCATTAATAATACTACTGATTTTACAGATGTGACCTAATCAACACTCACACGCAATGTAAGTATTTAAAATATAGACTAAACATGAGTTAAATTTAATGGCAATGATGATTTTAGTATTATTCAGGTGTCACTTCACAGTTTTAAACTATTTTCACATACAGTTTTAAAATTCCATTGCACAAATATGCAGACATTTTAAAAGAGGCCTCTTTAGCCCAATCCTCCTATATCTTGATATATTTTTCATAGGGAAATAAACCAAACCAAGGCATCTGTACCCAACAGTCTCCATTTCATCACGTTGCCTTCTCCAAGACAATAAGGGACACGTGTTGCAGGGAGTGGGAGTTCTTGGGCCCTTCTCCCCAGACCAGCCTCAATCCAGGGACCACTCCCACCTGCCCTTGCTCAGCTCTGCCCCTCATTTGATTGTTCATGGGCTGGATCCAAAGGAACCTCGTTTCAACAGTGAAAGGGCAGTCATTGCCTTGAAAGACAATGGGCAGCTGTAAACATATTTCCTCTCCCAGCTTCTCTACCTGCCCATGATGGGAAAAGCTGGACGGAAAATCTTATCTAGGTTGGGGGAGTACAAAAAAATGCTGACATTATAATGTTAGTTGGAGAAATAGGACTTAAAATTATACACACACATATACACACAGTGGGACCTCAATTGTGTTTAATATCTTTTTATTGATTTCAGAGAGGAAGGGAGAGGGAGAGAGATAGAAACATCGATGATGAGAGAGAATCATTGATCAGCTGCTTCCTGCACACCCCCCACTGGGGATGGAGCCCACAACCCAGGCATGTGCCCCAACCAGAGATTGAACCGTGATCTCCTGGTTCATAGGTCAATGCTCAACCGCTGAGCAATGCTGGCCGGGCTCAACTATGTTTTAAAGAACTGTTTTTAATGACTTGAAGGCTATTTATGTTCCTGTTGATGGTAACTTTGACCTTGATAATTATTATGTCTTACTTCTATACTCAGAAAAATATGATCAACAGAATGGGTGACACTGGACTGATAGTGGGTTGTGTGAGAAAGCCCTCACTTCAAGATGCGGCTTCTAAAAAGTCACCTCCATAGTCCACTGAGCAGGTGGAAGTCTATCTGTCCTAGAGAATCTGCCGGAAACTCCCTTGTACAGAATGGGAATGTGACCATCCTCCAGGGAAAACAGCTCGATGTATTTCAAGCTCCTAATGCTGTGTCTGGCAGGTATACGTCTTTAAATGCCAGGATTTATAAGTAACTGTGCACACGTGCCCCAAGATCAGTTACATATTTTCCCCAAGTTGCTGAAAGAAGAAACCAAGTTTTTCCCATGTCTGGTTCTTACCAGCTCCACTGCAAATAGTATTAACAATCCCAAGTGTCAGGCGCTATGGGCCAGGCGTTACGCTAGACATTTCAAACTTGATGGCCTTAATCCACGATATGCAAACACTTGTGACTTGTACCGTGTTCTATGATTTTAAAGAATTCCTTCCCCCTTTTCCCTGCTGTACCCTGTGCCCCCTTAGATTTCATTCCCCTTTCCTTCGGCCTGTCAGAGCCGTTGCCTTCTCCCAGGCAGAAGGGACCTGGGACAGCGTCTCACTTGACCCCTCATTCTGCAGATAAGTAACTGGTGGCACAGGAAGTGAAATAATTTGCCCAAAGCCAGCCAGGTAGTCAGTAGCAGGACCAGAGCACAGACCCAGAACTCTTTTCATTGCACCTCGAGGTGAAATGATCCACTTACCTGGAGAGACAGATCTGGGTAGAGGAAGAAGTGCCCTGTAGTCATCTGGTCCGGCACTGATGTCCCTCTGACATCAACTAGTCATCTGGCCTGGGAAGGTCACTGCACTCCAATCCTGGAGTTCTGCTTCTGTAAAAATCATCCGGAAGGACTTCTATGGGGGTTGGGTGAGATAATAATTGTGATAAAAACATTTCATAAACTGCAGAAATATTATGTCAATTGTAGGCATTGTTATTTTGACTACTAAACACCTTTCCAGAGTATTTGCATTTTTTAGGGGTGGGGGTTTAGATTACTTTATTATATTTTATCAATCTTCCAATTCTTTTTTCATTGTTGTCACTATTACAGATGTCCCCCATTTCAACCCCTTTGCCCACCTCCACCCAACCCCCACCAGGCCATCACCACACTGTTGACTGGGTCCATGGGCTATGCATATACGATCTTTGACTACTCTCTTCACCTTATTTTATCCAATCCCCCACCCCCGCCCCTCTGATATCCGGCAGTCTGTATCCATGCCTCTGGTTCTATTTAATTCAGAGTAGTTGCATTTTAAAAAAGAGATTTTAACCTGATAAAAATCCCAGAGGTAAGGTGCTCTCAAACACTGCTGGTGGGGATGTGAACAGCTATAATGATCTGGCAAGATCAAGAGCTATTAAAATTCAAAATATACATATACTTTGCCCATAAATCACACTTATTAGCACCGAAATCTAAGAATGAGAGTGGAGAGCTAGAGAGTGCATGTACGAAGACATGCACTGCAGCGCAGTTTGTGGGGACTCGGAGTGGAAAGAAACGGAATGCCCTCCACGGGGGAGGTGAAGCGCCCTGTAGAACTCACACCGCAAAACATTTTTCAACGACTAAAACGAATGTGTTCTTGCTCGATCTATATCTATCGACCCAGAGGAATTTCTGTGATACATTGTTAAGAGAAAAACAAGTCACAGAGAAATGTACTTCCTTGATTTGGGTTTTGTAAAACTATGACTGAAATAAGCCCCTGTGTTTGTGTTGAAAAGGAGCCAGGGAGAGAGGGAGCATGAGGCCGGGAGTAGAAAAGAAAGTGAATAAGCAAGAAGGAGGCCTCGTTAGCTGAAAGTAATGAGCGCTCAGGACAGTTAGCCAATGGGAAAATAAATTCAAAATTAAGTTGGCGGGGAGGCGTCAAACGTGATCAAAGGCAGGAGGCTCTGCCTTGGCTGTGGCGGCCTCTCCCTCTCTGTTCAGAAGCCTCACCTTCCATGTGGCTCATTGTCAGGTGGAGGTGCCGGCAGCTGCTCTGGTCGGGGCTCGCCTTGCCCATCTCTGCTGGGAAGCGGGGATCTGCAGGTGGAGCCCATCCATGCTTCTGGATTTACCACTGTCTCATTCCATTATTTAGGATGGGGCCTAACGTGCAAACCAGACTGTAAAGCAAGAGGCAAGCAATCGAGTGCTCTCGACAATAACGTTGCACCCTTCAGAGCACAGAGCTGATGGGCCTCAGCACATAATTACCAGTATAGATTGTTGTTCTAAGGAATAATGTTTTTTAATCATAATAAAACACTCCTGCACTGGCAGGGCGTGCTGCATGTACGCAGGCCTAGTCGCTTCACTATTGCCAAGCACCCAGACTCGGCTCAAAAGGAAAGGAACCTCAGACGGGGACGGATGACACGTGTAGTTGAAGAAGTAAATTTCCGTTCTAGCCAGGAAGCCCACGTGGCAAGAAGGTGGGGCAGCTGGGTAACAGACAGGTGCGATGTTGACATTATGTAATCTTAGAATTTATTGTTATTTCCAGGCCACTGGGAGCTGGGCTATGCATATCCCAGTAAAGACAGCTGTTACTAACTTCTCAGAGGCCAGCCTACCTGGAAAGCTTTCTCCCCACCCCGTAAAGTTGATTGTTCCTTTCTCTGCGCATCCCTGCTGCTTTGTTATACTCCTTCTACTAAACACCCACTCCACAGCCCTGCTATCAGTGATTTACATTGAGAGTATGCTCATCATTATGTCAGCCCTTCCTCCCCATAGCTTAGCAGGTACGGATCCTGATGAGGGCCAATGCCTGTTAAATAAACCTGCTCCTTCTCTCTAAGGCAGTGGTTCTCAACCTTGGCTGCACATTAGAATCACCTGGGAATCTTTTTTAAATCCTGATTTCTGGGCCCCATCCTCTGGAAATTCTGTTTCTTTGTTATGGAGTTGGGCCACAATATTAGTAACAACGAAACAGAATTTCCGGAGGATGAGGCCCAGAAATCAGGATTTTAAAAAGATTCCCAGGTGATTCTAATGTGCAGCCAAGGTTGAGAACCACTGCTCTAAGGCGATCCACAGGCACAGCAAAGGGTGCAAAGCTCTAGGCTAGGGAATCAGGAAAAGTGAATTCCAGTTCCAGCTCTATGCCCAACCTCTCCATGACTTCAGACAAATCACTGGCTTCCCTGGGATTAGTTTACCCGTCTGTGAAGTGGGCACAGCACAAAATGTTGAGATTAGGGGAAAAGTAAGGGACTGATGAGAGAAATCATAAGTAGCAGGAAGACACACACCCCTGTCTCAGGCCCTCCCTACCTTGTATGGCAGCAAAGTCCTGCCCTCCAGTGGGAGACTCAGGCTTCCCCTCCTCACAGAAGCCTTCCATGCCTATCCAGAGACTTGGTTCTCACTGTTCTACTCTGTGATGACTTACTTAGAACTCCTTTTCTCCACCATGCTGCAAGCTTTTTAAGAGAGATGGGGGGAGGGGGGTATTTTTATCTGTGTATTTCCAGGGCCTCACATAGCACCTGGCCAATAGTCAGCAACCAATAGTAATTCAATTAATGAGAAAGTGATAGATGAACAGAGGGAGGGAAGGAGAGGAAATTTTGTATCTCAGGTTCTGGTTTGGTTAAAATGCCTCTGAGCTGATCTAATCATAGAACTGATATCTTCATGTTATTTGCCAATATATAAACATCGAAATGGCACGAAAGTTCTGTAAGATTTGGGGACTTGACATTTAAATATGATTCCTCTCTCAGTCTTCTCTTGTTTGAATTAATTTGGTTCACCAGCAATATCAGGATGAATCACACTCTCTATAGAATATTTTCCCAAACATGGGTGGGAAGGGAAAGAAATGCCTGTTATGGACATTACATAAGGTCTTTCATTTAATCCTCTAACAATCCTCTAAGGTCAGTGTTATTAAGCCCATGTTATGGGTGAGAAAACTCAGATCTAAGAGGTAAAAATGTCACCTATGGTCATTCCTCAGGAATGGTCACTCTGCAGAGCCACAATTCATCAGGAGCCAAACCTAGTGGCCTATAAAATATCTGTAAGAAAATTATTTCCTGCCCGATCTGGTTTGGCTCAGTGGATAGAGCATCAGCCTGCCGACTGAAGGGTCCCAGGTTTGATTCTGGTCAAGAGCACCTGCCGGGGTTGCAGGCTCAGTCCCCAGTGGGGGGCATGCAGGAGGCAGCCAATCAATGGTTCTCTCTCATCGTTGATGTTTCTATCTCTCTCTCCCTCTCCCCTCCTCTCTGAAATCAATAAAAATATTTTTTAAAAAAGAAAAGAAAATATTTCCTGTCCATCTCTATAGAAAAATCATAAAGACGTAACATACATTGAAGAAGTATGGGGAGGGAGAGCGGTAACTGGTTCATTTATCTGTGTATTTCCAGGGCCTTACATAGCACCTGCCAATAGTCAGCACCCAATAGTCATTCAACCAGGCATTCGAGTGCGTTCACCATCCCCATCTCTGGCCCGCCCACCAGACCTGCCTTGACTCTGTCCAGCCTGAGTTGGTCGCTGCATGCCTACTCACCCAAGAGCCTACTTCCCACCTCCCTGGAGTGGGGAGCTCCACAATGTGGAAACCCACCTGTGGTGGCCTGCTCAGGAGGCATGAAGGGACCATGCTGCATATAAATGGGCTCTTTCACTTAGCAGGAGGCTGGTAATTTCTTTTGTCCCTGCTGATGCATTATTGATTGTGATGAATGTCTGAGTGGGAGACCATTCCAGGAGCCATTAAACAATAATTTCATCTCCGGTGGGTAATTGATTGTCAGGGGCTCACAGTGACCAGTTGTGAAGTGGCGCGTGTTTTTATTTGGGGCAGGGTGTGAAGGGAAGATTGCATGATTTATTTATCAAATAGCAAGCCCAGTTTTCAGGAAGAGAAAGCTGAGGTGGGAGTTGACCTTCGTGGAGACTCAAGCAGCCTGTCTCCAGAGGTCAGATTTCTGCTTTAGAAATTATTTTAGGGATGTATGAGGGACTCTCTCCTTTACCTCCTCCTAACTGCCTCCATCTTTGAGCCACCTCCCTATCCAGCCAGAAATTCCTAGGCGCTGACTTCCAAGAATTGACACTCCTCCCCGAGGACACAGCCTGTACACCTAAAACCCAGATGTGCATCCCTTAGTACAGGACAGTTTAGATCTACTGGGCCCCTGATGTCCTAATGGTACTATTGTGATTAGTTATTAATAATAGGAAAGGAGCAAAGGGGAGGCCAGACATTATAGGCATGTTCCCTGTGAAACACCGGGGGAAGGGTACTGGACAAAGGGAAGATAGATGCATGCCCTGTAAAGTTGTTATGATATAGGGAAGATACTTGCCTGTCAATCACACCTGGGGACAGAGATGGTTGGCCATAATGGGCGTGGCCACTGCCAGCACACAGAAATTTGGGATATATAATCCCCTGAACAGAGAAGTTCACTTTCTTCTTTTTTCTTTTTTTAAAAAAATATATTTTATTGATTTTTTTTACAGAGAGAAAGGGAGAGGGATAGAGAGTTAGAAACATCGATGAGAGAGAAACATCTATCAGCTGCCTCCTGCACACCCCCCACTGGGGATGTGCCTGCAACCAAGGCACATGCCCTTGACCGGAATCGAACCTGGGACCCTTGAGTCAGCAGGCTGATGCTCCATCCACTGAGCCAAACCTGTTAGGGCAGAAGTTCACTTTCTTTACCAGCAGGTGTGACTCAGTGGTTAAGCATCAACCTATGAACCAGGAGGTCATGGTTCAATTCCCAGTCAGAGTACATGCTCAGGTTGTAGGTTCAGTCCACAGTAGGGGGCATGCAGGAGACAGCCGATCAATGATTCTCTCTCATCATTGATGTTTCTCTCTCCCTCTCCCTTCCTCTCTGAAATCAATAAAAATATAAAATTTAAAAAAAACCCAAAAAGAGGAAGTTTCCTCTCTTGGTTCCTCTTGGCGGGTTGCACTTAGGTCCTGGCTTGCAGGGCCCTTTAGCTCCTGGTTCCTTTCATTCACCCTGTGGCCCATGGCCAAGCAGACCCCCACACACAATGGACTAATGGACTGCAACTAGTCTAATGCTGGACTGGACCTGATTCCACATGGCCTGGAAACTCCAGACACTGGCTCTGATTCTAGCTCTCCTGACACCCCAGCTACACTTCTTCTATGACTGGACTAAGGGAAATGAGACTTTGGAAACGCAGGGATTTAATTCCATGCAAATAAAAATCACCTGTTCTCCCGTGTAAGTCTCAGAAAATTCCTTTTTCTCGGGATATGGCAAGGATTCCAACCCCAGCAACAACCGAGGAAGACAAGACATGTTTTCCTCTGATAACACTTCTGCTTGCCTTCCCAACTATCCAGGTCCTGATATTTTCCAGTCCCCCTTTTAGCTGCTAGTAGGTATGGCGTGTGACCAAGTTGTGTGTGAGATTTTGCCCCTTCGTGAC
>NW_005371354.1:2049522-2051908 GCF_000412655.1 Myotis brandtii
ATATATATATATATTCATTACAGAACAGTATATATATATATATATATTTATATATTTATATATATAATGGCTGGAGCTGTTTCTAGTGGCCATCCTGGACCCATTCGGATGGGGGCCATACCTCATAATGGCGGAGTCTATATATCTAACAATTTCATCAGTCATCATACTACCCCTGCATTGGCTGCTTCCAAGCGTTATTTAAAACAAGAGTGAAATAAATGTCCTTCTTTTTTAATAATAGCTATTATTGGGAGTTTTGTGTTACTAATCCTCAGTAATGCTCTGAATCCTAGGTTTCTCATCACTACAGTGCAGAGAACGATTTAGAACTACTTTACACATAAAGGAAGCGTTAAGAGTGTGCACGGGTCACTACAGAAGTTGAATTATAAGTACTTACAGAAGAAATGATATGAAGAAAAGGATAAGGGAGGGAAGGAGGAAGAAAGACCAGTGATTCGTGTAGACCAGTGATGGCGAACCTATGACACATGTGTCAGAGGTGACACACGAACTCATTTTTTTGGTTGATTTTTCTTTGTTAAATGTCATTTAAATATATAAAATAAATATCAAAAATATAAGTCTTTGTTTTACTATGGTTGCAAATATCAAAAAATTTCTATAGGTGACACGGCACCAGAGTTAAGTTAGGGTTTTTCAAAATGCTGACACGCCGAGCTCAAAAGGTTCGCCATCACTGGTGTAGACACTGGGATCGCATGTTGGAAGGAGCCTATCAGGGACAAGGGCTGAGCTGGTCCTTGGAGAGACCCTCCCTGTAGCATCTGCAGGTTCCACCCAGAACAGGATGTTCTTCACTATAGTTCCCCACGTCCATGTACAAGGACACAGAACCAGGTGGAGGAAGGCCGGGCAGGAAAGGTCAGAGAGTCCAGCGTACAGGAGGCCAAGCAGGGAAAAATCCACCTGCAGTCATTTTCAATAAACTTGAAGAAGCAAAGGGGAGAAAAGCCATCTTTAATGCCGAGGAGGAGTGCTTATCTGTCTCCACCTGCTGCGAAAGGTGGATTTATCATGGGTTTCCTCCTTCCTCTCCTTTCTTTTTTTATTCACTCCTCCATCATCTTGTCAGCTGGAACCACCGACTCCCCCAGAACCCTCCATCACCTCTCGCCGACCAGCTCCAAAAAGGCCCTTCGAAGCCTTGGCCCATTCCTCACAGCCAACCCGGAGTCTGGCCTCTGAGATTGGAGCTCATGCTTGTGCCACTGCTGGTGGACAGACAGATGGCTTCCCGTGACACCAGGGACCAGGCCTCCAGACCCTCCTAATTCTACTTCCCTCCTTTTGTGCCTCTGAGCAGATCCCCTCCACCCACGGCGGCTTTTCCAGGGCGTTTCTGCCCACCTCCCCCATACGCTTGCACTGACCCCCTGCTCTCCATGCCAGCGTTTCCTGTCCTATCTTATCCCATGAGCAAGGACACATCTGCAAGGCAGGAGTGTGTCCTAGCAATGACTTTCCTTGCAATAGGTTTGTTTGTTTAGCTTCAAAATGATTTCAGCTAAAATGTGTTGAGCCTGTGATCGATACCTCTATTGATACTGCCAGTTAATACCTACGCACATGCCCAGTTTATATATACTATATGCAGACATTTTAGAATGTCAGCCATCTCACGGCCATGACATCATGTAACTAGGATTTGAACCCAAGTTCCCTGCCTCAGAGCCTGCTGTTTTCCACCATGTCTGCCCGTCTGTTCATCAGTCTAGGAGGGATGGGTGGGCCATCCCCTTGGCCTCCGCCTCCACCCCAAGCAGCCACCTTGTGCTGTTGTTGCCTCTCCCACCCACTCCCCTTTGTTCTAGAGCCACTGTCTGCGAGGAAGCTCTGATCCCCTCCCTCGCCAAGCCTGTGCCTGATGTGCTCCTAGTTCTTTGGCTGAGGAGTCCAGGACCTCCCCTTCAGCCCACCTAGAGGCTGTCCTCCACACATCTGCGTAGAGAATGTTTTGTTTCAAGAATCAATGCAGCAACCGATTTCCCAGAAGCAAGTTTCCCTCCCTCACAGCTCCCATAATGCTTGTGAGGGAGACACAAACAAGACAAAGTCCTATACCAGTACTTTCTAAGCCATTCGTGTTTGTGTGCTTCAAGAAGCAAGATCCTTTTATTTTCCCCAAGAAAAAACTGAGGAACAGAGAGCTTAAGGAACCTGTCCAAAGACACACAGGCAAGAAGCAACAGAGCCAGAATTTGCAGGTCTCCGGTGTGGACCCTCAATATATAGAACAAAACAGAGCTATTCTAATCAAAGTGCTGGCGCTGGCCCCAAAAGCTCTGCACCATCAGTGGGTGCAAGCAGGGCTGGTACCATCAGCATGCAGGAGCAACGGCGGGAATGGGGCTGCCGGCAG
>NW_005371354.1:2052088-2052743 GCF_000412655.1 Myotis brandtii
CCGTGCCCACTGCAGCCTCGCAGCCCACAGTTCCTTTCAAGGTGCACGAATTCATGCACTGGGCCCCTAGTTATTAATAATGAACTACAACCTTCACTAATGACTGATTACTATAATCCATTGCATTCATTTCCCTTCTGTGCCTTCTGCACAGGCACACCATTTCTCTCCACTAATACTAGCAGTGAATATTTTAGCAGCTGATTGCCACATCATTAGTCTTGGACTGACTTGTTTGGTGTGCGGAACAGGAATTATTTCACTATTGGAGAACAAGAAAAATAGGTTTATTTGCATTACGCTTATTAATTTGTGCAGTTATTCAGTGTCTGGTAAGTTAATGTTCAAGAAAAAATATTAATTTTTATTAAAATGTTCTATTATGTTATGTTAATGATGACTCATTTATTTCAGCCCTTTGTATTCAGCATGTCTCTATCGAAGTAAACCAGTTTCTATGAAAATTGAAGCTTTTGTTTTTTTGCAGCCCACATAAATTTAAACCTTGTTTATTTGGCCCATGTTAGCCTTTGAGTTTGACATGCTTGCTGTAAAAGCTCTGAAGGTACAAACCATTCTTACATCTCCCAGCCTTCTTTCCTTGGTTAAAAAAAATCATACTGGCCCTGACCAAGGTTGCAAGTTTGATCCCCAG
>NW_005371354.1:2054012-2062432 GCF_000412655.1 Myotis brandtii
TGCATCCCTAGCTGGTTTGGCTCAGTGGATAGATCATCACCCTGTGGACTGAAGGGTCCCAGGTTCAATTCCAGCGCGCCCATGCTTGTCTGAGGGACCTTGAGGACAGCCGGGACTTGGCAATGGACAAACCTGCCCCCCTTCGCATGCCCTGGTCCACCATAGCACACAGTGAATCTCGGTCCTCTGAATCTTTGTTTCTGTCATTTTGTCATATCAAATCCAAAGAAGAAACCGCATCCCTAGCTGGTTTGGCTCAGTGGATAGAGCGTCACCCTGTGGACTGAAGGGTCCCAGGTTCAATTCCGGTCAAGGGCACATGCCCAGGGTTGTGGGCTCCATCCCCAGAAGGGGGCGTGCAGGAGGCAGCCAATCAATGATTCTCTCTCATCGTTGATATTTCTATATTTCTCTTTCTCTCCCTTCCTCTCTGAAATCAATAAAAATATATATATTTTTAAAAAGTAGTGTCCACCCAGTGCTCACAGACGAGGCGACACAACATCACCACGCACTGTAAGGCACCTTAAGCCAGAGGTCCCAGCTTGCAGGCTGTCAGAACCACTCACAAGTGCTCTGCCTCTCCACCATCGGGGCACGTGATGAGATGGTGCTTCCCCAGCCCCATTTCCTTGGCCAATGAATGAGAGCAGAAGAGACTAATTTTACCAAAATGTGATTGACATCTCCTCTCTTCATCTGCCATGTGAAACAGCCAAATTTGAGAAGGGGATCCTCCATCAGCCTGGTCCCCTCTGACAAACAATGCTATACAGTATAAGCAAGAAATAAAACTTTATTGGAAGCCACTCTGACAAACAATGCTATGTAGTGTAAGCAAGAAATAAAACTTTATTTGAAGCCACTGAGGTGTTGAATTTGTTACCACAGCATTAATCTAACTTACCCTGGCTGATACCGTCTGGAATGATGGAGATAAAAGATTTCTTGTTTTCTGTCTAGTGCCCCTTCCACAATCTCAAGTTGGTCTTTCCTACATGCTAACACCAGCCCATGGCCGCTGCTTTCTTCTAACATGAAAGCATCTGCCAGCCTGGAAACTCTCATCTCCTCCCCAACACTTGACCCTTGTTAGACTAACAAATGACTGCTGCATGAAGAGGCACAAAGGTGTTCCAAACCTCCTCCCCGACTCCTCCCCACACCCTGTCTGCTGGCCTCTGCCTAGACCAGTAATAGATAAAGCAATTGTGTTTTAATAAAGAAAATTGATTTACCTTTTCAGCATGTTAACAAATGGCAGTGCGCACAGATCTCTAAAGATTTATGCCCACAATTTGCAAAATTATTTCTCTATTGATCAGCACATGTTTGTTTTCTGTGGGTTCAGTCAATTAAGTAGTAACATTCGGGTGGGAAAATGAGGCAAGCCCATGAAGTCCCCGGTGAAGGTGGATACATGTTGCATTCTGTGACTGAGGGATGTCAGATGTGTAGGCAAGATGCCTGGGACCTTCCAGGGCAGGCAGGGGAGGGCCCGAGAAGTCTGGGACAGGAGGTGACATACAAGGGGCGTAGAAGGGAAAGGGGAGTTCGGAGGTGCCAGTGTTCGACGTGAGAATGCCACACTGCTGGTGGCTTTAACAGCCCGATCCCATAAGATACATGGTGATGGGTGGTGAGCCTGGGCCTTAGGTCTGACAAGGAAAGGAAATGCCATGGTGGATCAGAGTCAGACTGTAGGCAGCCTCATTGATGCCCTTCCCCAAGCACATGCCCTCAACCCCACCCTCCTCCTCTTCCCTGGTTTTTTTCAAGTAGCCCAGCAAACAAGGCCTCTAAAAAGCCTGCATTTTAGAAAAAGGGCTCAGAAAGATAGCCATCAAAATATTAACAGTTTTCTTGGGGTGGTAAAATAGAGCTGATTTTTATACCCAGAAGGCTTACCCGTATTTTGTAATTGTTTGATGGTGATCACGTGTTACCTGTATAATAAACAAAAACAAAAGCTTTCTAAAAAAAGCCAGTCACCTGATTGGAACCTGGCACGTATGTGACGCCACGCGCCCGAAGACTCGCCAAACTGAAACCATGCTGTCTGAACGACTATCATGCTGCTTAATTAACAACAAAAGCAAGAGCACAGCTGGTGTGACTCAGTGGTTGAGCATCGACCCATGAACCAAGAGGTCACTGGTTTATACCTGATCAGGGCACATGTCCAGGTTTCAGACTTGACCCCCAGTAGGGGGCGTGCGGGAGGCAGCCAATGGATGATGCTTGTCTTTCATTAATGTTCCTATCTCTCTATCCCTCTCCCTTTCTCTCTTCCTAAAATCAATTTTAAAAAGAAGAAAACAAGGATAAAAGGAGGGAAGAAGCATAAAACGGAAAGAAGGATGTGAAAGAAAAAATGTATGTGAGCACCGTGTGCAGGTACCGGCCTGGGGAAGATGAAAATCATGTTCTTGGCATCACGAAACTTTGGTTCTGGAAGAGCAATGAGTGCAAACCATGGCCCAGGCTCCTCGGTCAAACTATGAATCAGGGGAGAGGGAAGGTTTTGATCCTGCAAGAACAAGAGTCAGGGAGAAGAGTAAAGCAAGGCATTCAAACAGGAGACAGTGCAAACAGGGAATGCCCAAGTAGGGGATTTAGCTGCCCATTCTGTTTGAGGAAGACTCTTAAAGAATGAACTTGTTTTTAAGACTCAAGAAGGGATGGGCCGGGCCAGTGTGGCTCAATGGTTGAGCATTGGCCTATGAACCAGGAAGTCACGGTTCGATTCCCGGTCAGGGCACATGCCCGGGTTGCAGGCTCTATCCCCAGTGTGAGGCTTGCAGGAGGCAGCCAATCAATGATTCTCTCTCATCATGGATATTTCTATCTCTCTCTCCCTCTCCTTTCCTCTCTGAAATCAATAAAAATATATTTAAAAAAAAAAAAAGGTTGGGACTGTGATGCGGAATGCCAAGCCCTGAGACAAGGTACTTGGGCAGAGACAGAAAGGATGCCTCAAATCAAGCTCAGTGAGGAGCATCCTCAAAAGAAAGCGTCATTGCCGGAACCAGTTTGGCTCAGTGGATAGAGCGTCGGCCTGCAGACTGAAGGGTCCCAGGTTCGATTCCGGTCAAGGGCATGTGCCTGGGTTGCGGGCACATCCCCCGTAGGAGATGTGCAGGAGGCAGCTGATCGATGTTTCTCTCTCATCGATGTTTCTAACTCTCTATCTCTCTCCCTTCCTCTCTGTGAAAAATCAATAAAAGATATTAAAAAAAAAAAAAGAAAGCGTCATTGGGGCGGGGAGGGGCTGCCACTCCTGAGAAGGCAGGAGAATCGCTGATACCCAGGAGATACTGGACTGCATGGCCTGCCCTCTATGCTGTTGCTTTTCGGCTCTTAGCAACAAGATCCACCCTCCGCTTGAGGATAAAGGGCAAAGTAGCCGACAGCTAATCACTTTTTCGGAGGGAAGACATCTCTCCTGAGCAAATATGGACACAGTATGTTATTCTAGGAACCCTTTGTGTCTGAGTAGTTACTTGTGTAATTCGGTGATATTTGTTCTCTCGGTCGTCCAACAAGCATCTCATGTATTCATTCAACAAATATTTGTCTGAAGACCTGTTTAAGGATGCTTAGTAACTATACTGCTCAAAACCCACCAAATGGCTTCCCGAGTCACTCAGAATAAAAGCCAAAGTCACGTCATGGTCCATAGAGCCTCCGTGATCTGGACCCCTACAATCTTCCTGAAATCATCTCTACCTCTCTCTTCACATCCTCCTCCCTGACTACATCTGCCACCTTGTTATTCCTCAAGCAACCAAATATATTTCTATTTTGCTCTTGGTTCTTTTTCTACTTCTAGCACCAAGACCTCTCCAACCCTCAATATAGAAGACAAAAGGCAGATATATCCCACATATCTTCCTTCAAAAAGCCTCCTCATGCCCCTGCAATGCCTTCAAGACTCTGTTGAAATGTCACCTCATTGGAGAGACCTGCCCTGGCCACTGATAGTCAGAGTACCCATTCTCCATCACTATCCAACCTCTTTATCATGCTATATTGTTTATTTTCCATACAACTTAAAACAATTATCGTAACATATATCCATCTGTTTAATTGCTTATTGCCTGTATTCCCCCATTACAATGAAAGCCCATGAGAGCAGAAATCTCTCACCATTGTATGCCCAGTATCTATCATTGCCTAGCATATAGTAGCTGCTCAATAAATATTCATTCAATGAGCTTGCGAATATGGGTATCAGAGCTGGAACTGGTGGGAGTGCGGTAATACAGTGGGTTTCTGTGCTGCTCACCATTTCCACAACTCGCTCTACTCCTTCATTTAAAGAAAAGCCTGCTGCTGAATCTGCAGACTGACGACACGAAGCGTCTTAGTGGGACTCTCAGGCCTGACTACTGTCAGAGACAAGACACAGAACTAAATGATCCATTGTGGGGTTACGGTCTGGCAGTTCTCATCTAACCTGCAAGTGCCAGGTAATTGGATTGGTAATGGGATATGGAGACTTTCACCTTGAGGTCACCGCCTCTCTTCAGGCCTAGGGGACGGCTGCTGCTGAAAGTCATTGCTCTTAGGGAGAATGTCCAGGATCATGGGGACACATCTGAATCAGAGTTCCAAGTTAAGGCTGGGCCCACCTTCAAGGAGAGAGCTTGCAGGCCTGTTTCTACACTATTGGCACCTGTGATCCCCGAGAAGGTAATGGGAGCTCTTGGCTTGAGGGTTACCCAGGGCCATAGAGGAAGAGAGGAGCCTTGGTCGTACCCAGAGTCCCAAACTCTCCTCAGCAGTGACCCAAAACATCACTGAGATCTCCCCGTTCCAGCAGGCTTCTGGCCTGTGACTTTACCTCCACTGGTTGACTTTTCTTATATTCTCACCAGTGGGTAGAAACACTTGCCCAATGGTCAGATCGTCATACCTGGTCATCAACAGTGGAGGAAACTCTATGGCTCCGAAGACTGAAAAATGTGGTTTTGAATCCTGGAGTGCCCCTTCCTGGTTATGTGCCCCTAGAACAATTAGTTGACTTCTCTGTCTTTCCCTTCTCTCATCGGCCAACTGGGATTACACATGCACCATGCAGCATTGTTGTAAAAGGTAGAGCTGATGTATCTAAGTCATCAAGCACAGTGGCTCACACATGATAGGTGCTCAAGAAATTATAGCAACTGATCAATAGGGACCCTCCTGCCAGGACATAGAAAGAGGGATATTTATGGCTCTACCCAAGAGGTCCATTTATTTGTCATTCAGCAAATATTTATTGAGAACCAACCAAGCAACAGGCAGAGTGCTAGATACTAGCCAAATAGCTAGTATGCTCAGAGTAAAGAATGGGGGTACAAAACTAAGGGGTCATTGCATCAGTAAACTCTTGCAGAAATTAGGAAATAGTCCTACATCCATAAAACAGGCCCTCCCCATGGGAGCAAGAAAGGTCACTGAAGTCAGAGACCACGGTCCTGAGTAAAGCCAGGACATTCAGTTGGTCTTATCTTTGTCTGGCTCTCCTCAGAGCCTACTCAAAGGCTTTGCACATAACAGTACTCAAAATATATGTGATCGATTTATATAAGAGTGGCCTTGCCGGCGTGGCTCAGTGGTTGAGGGTCAACCTATGAACCAGGAGGTCACGGTTCAATTCCCAGTCTGGGCACATGCCCGGGTTGTGGGCTCGATCCCTAGTGTGGGGCGTGAAGGAGACAGCCAATCAATGATTCTCTCTCATTAATGATGTTTCTGTTTCTCTTTCTTTCTCCCTCACCCTTTATCTCTGAAATCAATAAAAATATATTTAAACATTTTTAAAATAAGAATGAAGAGGAATGCAGGCAGAAAGAAAATCTGTGGCCTCATCAAGTCTTCCTGGGCAACCAGAGTTCATTCTCAGGTGCCTGGGTTTGAACTCTCTCCCACCCTGACCCCGCAGCCCGCTCTGCAGGCTTCTGCAGCCTCAGGACCCAGCTCACTGCGCTGTGAGGCTGCGGAGCTCCTGGCAGTGGCCTGATTTCACACATGTGACTGCATTGCAGGCTGCAGAGCAGGAGGCCGGTGGGCGTGAGGAAGGAGCTCCCTATTGTGTAAGCCGGGCCATCTGGGGACGCGGCCCAGGCCAGGAGCGGCATTTAACGGGGCTGTGAGCACCTGCAGGCAGCCCTGCCCACGTGTCTGTGCACAGCACCTGGAGGCTGAGGGCATTTCAAAGAGCTGCCTCGGGTGAAAACCAGGATGCGAATTTGTCCTGTCCTGAGAGATCTGTGACCAGAGCACAGCCAAGCAGTGAGCCCAGTGCCTGCGCCTGAGGGGACAGAAGCAGAAATTGGGAAGGGCCTTTGCCAACTGAACCAACAGGACCTCTCACCCAGCCCACCAGCCGGTCTCCTCCAAGGAGACCCCTCCACTCTCCTTTCCTCCTCCCCGCCTGTCCCTGTGAAACTGTCTCTATGAGAAAAATGGCCCTGTCTCTCCTGCCCCACAGGGACATTAAGAAGGTATAACTAGGTGGCAGCTGGGACAGCCCTCTGGGAGTCAAGTGCAGCTGGCGTCCAGCTGCCCCAACTCCAGCCCCTCCAGGATCTGCAGGAGGATGGGCACCTCCCGTCCAGATGCCCAGCAGAGGGAGGGCCAGATGACCAGCACAGACGGCAGAACTCCAGGTGTGAGTGGGGAGGTCATGCCACCAGACACAGCCACGGGGTAACAGGAAAAGCTTGTCGTAGCCCCGTCTCTGTCCCAAGGCCCATGATTCCCATTCAGGCTCCCGGGGTGGCTTCCAGTGAATGAGGAGGCCACCAGTCCAGGAAATACTGCCTTTGGAAAAGCCACCGGAGAGGACAGAGGCTTCGTTAACCCTCAGCAAGGAGTCCCTGAACCAGGGGGGGCGGGGGGGTCAGCTGGGTGGGGAATAGCATCTGAGAGTGAAGGTGGCTGCTGTCAACTGTGAACAATCAGAGAGCTCGGGGAGGTTGCTAGGCTCCAAGTCGACACCAGTAACTGTGCTCTCTCCCCTCCCCGCTGTCCTCTGTGCATCTGGGCCTTTGCGCTCCCTCCCACTAACCACAGATGTGCTGTTTGCCTGCAGGTTCTTCAAAGCACAGATTTCACAGAGGGCGAGAGTGAGCACCGGGAAGGAGCGTGGGGAGGGGAGAGGTGTGAGAGGAAGGAGGACAGCTGCTTTCTCGTGATGCATGTGCTAACAGCACGGAGACAGTTTAATGCTGTTGTTTCTGTGCATATGAAACCACTAATCCACGTCCTGTTTTGGCAGCCCGGGCTACCTCACATCTGCAGGCCTTACCTGCAATCTGTAAAGCTAATTTGTTAACCAGCCTTCTTCTCCCTCGGGACTGAGGTCATTGGTCACAGAAGATTGATTAAGCTCTTGGAGAATCAACATTAATGAAAATCAACACTGCCTAATGAGTGTTTTTATGGCAGCCTCATAAAAAATATTTTAAAAGGAAAAACAAATAAACAAAAGCAGCGAGGTAGACCAGAAGCCTTCTCGCCTGACATCCTGCAGTTCTTATTGTAAACTCGGTGTGGAGACCAGACCGTGTGGAAATCTCCTTGGTTATGCCAGCTTCCCCCTCACCCCCATTGGCATCAGGTCAGAAAGGTTCACGTGTGTGTGCACATCGCTTCCAAAGGCATTTCCCCTTGTTGCGTGAAGCAAGAAATACACTTCTGGTCAGAAAGTGCTATTTGAACACAAGCAGCACCATTTACTGTGTGACCTCGGAAAGGTCACTTAACCTCTCTGACCTGTTTGGACATCTCTAGAATGGGGACCTTGGTTTCCCCATATCTCTCCCATCAAGGTTGTTTCAGTGAAAATCACATTAGCTAGTGTGTGTAGAAAAATTTTAAACTATAGAGCTCTTTGTAAACAGGCTCTGTATTGTTCTAGGGTACAGCCTGGGTAGTGGGTTCTAGGCCAAAGATCGGAGTCACACAAACTGGGTTTGAATTCGGGCATCAGACTGGCTCAGATGCTTAACTGCATGACCTCAGACAAGTAAGTTAACCTTCCTTAAGCCACACGTTCTCCACCTAGTAAATAGGATAATTACAGCTGTGTACTTGTGGCATTTGGAATAAGGAATACAACGTGCTTAACAGAAGAGTCCTTGGCCCATGATACACAGTTAGGAGGTAGGAGTCATTATGATTAGAGTTCTTATTTCCTCTCATTCACCAAAAACCTACCCACAGACCAAACTCGCAAGATCCATGAGTCTACACAGAAGCCAAAGAGAAACAGACCACTGGGCAATACCAGCTCCCTTTGGGGCCCTGGGCTTGAGAGCAGGGGGAACGGGACACGGAATTGACGGGATAAGAAGGGGCTGAGCCCTAACCGGTTTGGCTCAGTGGATAGAGCGTCGGCCTGCAGACTGAAGGGTCCCAGGTTCGATTCC
>NW_005371354.1:2062462-2080734 GCF_000412655.1 Myotis brandtii
AGTAGGGGGTGTGCAGGAGGCAGCTGATCAATGTTTCTCTCTCATCGATGTTTCTAACTCTCTATCCCTCTCCCTCCTTTCTGTAAAAAATCAATAAAATTAAAAAAAAAGAAGGGGCTGGAAGGGAAATGGGAAACAATGGGGGATGCCCAACCCTAAAGGAGGGCCATCTGAGAAATCTCCAAATCATTGCAACTGGGGAGGTGGTTTAGAGGAGAAGGTAGCTCGCTGCTCTGCACTGCGGTGCTTACAGCAAGAAAGTGGCTTCATTGAAAAGGGAGTGTTTCGGATGAAGATGTGAGGGCCCAAGAGAGAAAGCAGGGAGGAACAAAGGACAAAGGGAGAGATAGAATGAGGAAAGAGAGAGAGAGAGAGAGAGAGAGAGAGAGAGAGAGAGAGAATATCTGGAAGGCACTTTTCCCTCTGAGGAGGCTTTGTGTTAAATAAATATGTAAAGAAAATAAATCGGTAAAAAATCTGTTCTCTCCTATTTTTTCCATTTTGTTTTCCCAGTTCTTCGCGTCTCTAATTTTACTTAAATGTTAATTTTATAAGCAAATCACGTTATACATAATACATTTTATGTTTCTTCTTTAGCAAAATGATTTTAGATATGTAAATTGGACTGCAAAAATAATAGTGCATGTTATTCTGATTTTTCACCACATTTACACTCCCCCCACCCCAGTCCTCAAACCCCCTATCGCTAATGGTTTTAACATTTCCAAGACCCTGACTTTTATAAACTTGGCTTCGGTCTGAGGGGGAAGTGACTTCACATGAGGTTAGGTGCTGCAGCCTGCTCATTGGCAAGGTTCTAAAATCTTTTTGGCAAATATCGTTGTTTCATTTCTGGATCAGTGGTTGGAAGGGTGGATCCAGTTGTACGGGGCTGGAAGGGAAATGGGAAACAATGGGGGATGCCCAACCCTAAAGGAGGGCCATCTGAGAAATCTCCAAATCATTGCAACTGGGGAGGTGGTTTAGAGGGGAAGGTAGCTCGCTGCTCTGCACTGCGGTGCTTATAGCAAGGAAGTGAATTCATTGAAAAGGAAGTATTTCGGATGAAGATGTGAGGGCCCAAGAGAGAAAGCAGGGAGGAACAAAGGACAAAGGGAGGGATGGAGTGAGGAAAGAGAGAGGGAATATCTGGAAGGCACTTTTCCCTCTGAGGAGGCTTTGTGTTAAATAAATATGTAAAGAAAATAAATCGGTAAAAAATCTGTTCTCTCCTATTTTTTCCATTTTGTTTTCCCAGTTCTTCGCGTCTCTAATTTTACTTAAATGTTAATTTTATAAGCAAATCACGTTATACATAATACATTTTATGTTTCTTCTTTAGCAAAATGATTTTAGATATGTAAATTGGACTGCAAAAATAATAGTGCATGTTATTCTGATTTTTCATCACATTTACACTCCTCCCACCCCAGTCCTCAAACCCCCTATCGCTAATGGTTTTAACATTTCCAAGACCCTGACTTTTATAAACTTGGCTTCGGTCTGAGGGGGAAGTGACTTCACATGAGGTTAGGTGCTGCAGCCTGCTCATTGGCAAGGTTCTAAAATCTTTTTGGCAAATATCGTTGTTTCATTTCTGGATCAGTGGTTGGAAGGGTGGATCCAGTTGTACGGAATAATGTCGGATAGAGTCTAATGGCCCTCTGACATTTCTGTGGCGCATAGCATTTTCTTCGGGCTCCAATGTATTTGAAATACCAAGACCCAGCCTTCTTCCCCGAGGCGCATGTGCAGTAAAAAGTCCATGAATTCTCTCGAGGCCTCAGAGGCAGAGAGGCAGGGCAGCTGCCCTATCTGGACCCATTAAAAACTGCTGGTTTGCTTACAAAGAACTGGAGTTGTGCCATCCAATATGGTAGCCGCTAGTCCTGTGTGGCTATTTAAATTAATAAAACTAAATAAAATTTCAGTTTCTCAGTTGCTCTGGCCACACTCCAAGTGCAACTTAGCCACATGCAGCCAGTAGCTCCCATGCTGGGCAGCACAGATCTAAAAGAAGTCTATCATCACAGAAAATTCTACTGGACAGAATTGATCTGGAGGAAAATTGAGAAGAGTGAGGAAACCAGTGATTGTTAAGTGCCTGCCATATATGAGGATCTCTGTACTACATTCTGATCATCTATCAGTGGTTCTCAACCTTCCTAATGCCGCGACCCTTTAATACAGTTCCTCATGTTGTGGTGACCCCTGACCATAAAATTATTTTCGTTGCTACTTCATAACTGTAATTTTGCTACTGTTATGAATCGTAATGTAAATACCTGCTATGCAGGATGTATTTAGGCGACCCCTGTGAAAGGGCTGTTCGACCCCCCCCGCAAAGGGGTCATGACCCACAGGTTGAGAACCGCCGAATATGATAAACTATATCAGCCTCCCTTTCCAAATGAAAACTGCTGAATATGATAAACTATATCAGCCTCCCTTTCCAAATGAAGAATTGGAGTCTCAAGCAGGTTAACCTACCCAGGGTCCCATAGTTAGTGACAAAGCTGGTGCATCTAGAACTGTCTAATCTGAAAACTACTATAGTTCTCTTTTTTTCAGTCCTTTTTTAAAAATATGTTTTTATTGATTTTTTAGAGACAGAGGAAGGGAGAGTGAGGGAGTGAAGCATTGATCGATCAGCTGCTTCTCACATGCACCCTGACAGGGAAATGAACCTGCAACCTGGGCATGTGCCCCGATCAGGAATTGAACCAGTGACCTTTCGGTGCATGGGATGACACCCAACCAACTGAGCCACACCAGCCAGGGCAAAATCGCTATAGGTCTTATGATGGGACCAAAGTGAGTGAGATGAAAGTGTATAGAAGGTGTATATGGGTGCAGAGATGGAAGATAATGAAGGATTGGGCCAGAAATGCAAATAACTAAGTTTAATAGGAGAAGTCAACTCCCTCTTCTTCACCATGCACCTCCAAGGGGAGAAGCAGGAGCTGTCATCTCCATGGATACGTCAGTCTTATTTCATTGATCTGGGAGGAACACTGAGCAGCCATGGAGAGTACACTGCCCAGTAGAGGGGGGAGTGCATATGGGGATCATATAATACTATTGGCTGAAAATGTATCATCACAGAGGTCCTCTAGATACCCATGGGCTCTGTTACTGGGTAGGACCTCTTCACACGAGGAAAATGAGAGCAGATTCATCTAACTTAGTCCAGGTTGCTGGTAGGAGCTCAGGAATGTAGGTCTCATTCCCTGTGAGGTGTGGCTATAAACACAGATGTTTGACAGGGTCAATATGACCTGTTTACTGAGAGTGTCAGCAGCCAGAGTCACCGGGGAGAAGCCCTTGCATCCTTTGAATAACAAAAGATGCTTGGAGCCACTCTTCCAAGTAGCTGTGGTGTGGGCCTAAGTGAGGGGTTCATGAATAATAGCGACAGCTGTTCTGCGGCCACTGGGTGGCAGTAGTTTGTAGGAGTAGGTCTGTGGAGCAGAAAGGCATGCTCATAGCTTTACTCACAAACCACAGGGGCCATGATTGGGGTCTAAGGCTGCCTGGGTTAGGGATGGAGGCGATGACCCAAGCAAAGGAGGTATAATATATAATTGTGGTGGGGTGGGGTGGACTGAGAAGATGCTGCCGGATGATATCTCATTTGCTGTGTGCTGGACAAGGAGCACAGCCTATTGTTAGAGTCAGAGACAAGGGCATGTGTATGGTTGCTGGTAGGTCTCTCCTACTACATCAGAAGCAACTGGGGACATGGGCCTTGTGTTAGATCCTCTTCCCAACCTCACCCCATTCATAGAGCATGGAAAACACTGTGCAAATGCCCCCCTGCTTCTCAGTCCCCAAACCAGGGTTCCTCAAAGTTCACTCCATGGAAAACTAGTTCTGAAAGAAGCTAATGCGTATTTAAAATAAGAAGAAGAAGGAAATAGAGGAAAAAAGAAACCTTCCCTGGTCAACTTAGCTTGGAAAGCTTTGGATTAAACAAGGTTCAACAGGGCAATTTACTGTAGGATCTCTGAGTCTTTTAAATGGTAATGAGGGGGATATAGAACGCAGCATTTCCTAGGTTTAATTGACCATGGAATTATTTTTCCACAGAGCTTCTTGTGGGACTATTGTTCTGTGGAGGCACTGATAAAGACCTCCCACTTCAGCTCACTGTTGCAGCTTTTAGATAAAGTAAGCATGCTACTTTGGGGAGATTGGCTAATCAATGCAATGTACCACCACATAAAACATCACTAGAGGCTCACCATCCTGGACTTACCTATCAATCTAAGCAACTGAAGGGTGCCTCACCTGTATTAATGTTGGTCCCATGAATATAGATTTCTTCTTTTCTGTTTTTATACCAATCTATAATAATAAAAGCATAATATGCTAATTAGACTGGATGGCCGAACAGCAGAACGACTGTACAGACGACCTTCCGGAAGAAGCCGGGGCTGCGAGGGCCAAGCCCCTTGCACGAATTTTGTGCATCGGGCCTCTAGTGTTACAATAATTACCAGCTTAACAACCAGACAAATGCATTGCTCCATCGACACTGAATCAATTCATCTAATAATATTTTTGAGCATCTATTATGTGCAAAGTATTGTGGTATGCAACCTGGGAAATACAAGTCTGTAAAAGATGAAAAGATTACTCCCGCTATCCCAAAATTTGAAACCTAATTGGGGAGATAAGAAATGTGCATTTCCCCCCCGGGGCATCTGTTCCCTGCTGCTGCTCACACCCCCACCTTCAGATGCCTTCTCTCTGGTCCCCTTACTCAATTAGATTTCTCCGAATGCCTTCATTTTCAAAATCTCAACTGGAGATAGCTCTGTGTTTCTCGGCCTGTGTACAGTATGTATTATTCATACGCTCGCTTGTTTCTGAACAACTTCTGAAACCCGACTAGAGATTAATTCATAAAAAATAAGCTTTTTCCTCTCTCCCTTTATAGGACCAAATCTGTTTCCCTGTCACAATTGTATTGGCTGATTGGGTTTCTGCTCCCCCTCTGCCCCCATTCTGTAGGAAATTCATGTCTCTTTAGTATTGCTGCCACACATCCTTTCATGTGCCTGAAATATATACCATTGTGTTCTGACTTTTGTTTTGTGCCGAATCCCTTTCATGCTCTATCTTCTGCAAGGTCCCTCTGTCTTGGCAGCCAGATACTACTGTTTGCAGCCGGGAGATTTCCATTGTACTTTGCACATCACAAGTTTTTTTGTTCTGCGAGGTGGCCTTTTGTAGTCGAGTTTGCTAATGTTTCTAACTGAAAACAGACACAGCCATGCTTCATCAGGCTCATTCTTCTCGAAGGCACAGTTGTCCAGCCGAGGGAGGGAACCAAGATCCTCCCTGCTCGAAAGAGGGAAGGAAGGTGGGCTGACATCAGCAGCAAAAGGGATCTCTGTGTCAGTCAGCAAAGGTGAAAGACGCAGACGTGACTGAACACTGGGAATCTTAATCTCCTGAGATTCAGAGACCTGGATCCCTTTTCCACATGAAAACAGGCCTGTTATGCCTCTTCCTGAAACACAAGCCTCAGCTCTCTCTTCTCCTCCTGTTCTGGGTCAGCCACCATGGTGGTGCTCCCTCTCTGATTCCCAGCAGAGCTTGTAAATAGCATTTAGAGACAATGAGGTTCCTTCCCTGCCCAACTCCCTAAATTTCGCTCTCAATTATAGACACAAACTGCAACTTCACTGTGGTCACAAACCATATGTGTCTCATTCTCCCGCACCTTGTGCCCAACATATACTTGGGATGTGGGACTGAAAAAAAAATACTTATTGAATGAATAATCACACTTATCTCTTGAAATTGAACAACCCAGGCTTTGATGAACGCTACAGAGCATGCCTGCTACCTCCCATCCCATCTCCCAGGCACCGGACCTCAGTCGCTTCTTTCTGGCACAGTTCTCTAGGCAGCCAGGGGGACAGTGAATGTGGCACAGGAGAGTGGGCTATGAGGTGAGGGGAAGGCATGAAACGGCATTGACCAATGAGGATAAAATGCTACTCCTCCCCCGCCACCCCGCCATGTATAATGCATCAATTCAAACAGTGAAATGCACTCTTAAAAATTGCGGCACTAATCTTATAAATCATTGGTTTTGCTTGATTGTTCCAAGATACTTCACTCCTGGAGTGTGTGCATGAGCATGTGTGCATGTGTGCGTGTGTGTGTGTGTGTGTGTGTGTGTGTGAGAGAGAGAGAGAGAGAGAGAGAGAGAGAGAGAGAGATTTCTCTAGTTTATCTCAAATCAAATCCCTCCCTTTTAGAATTTCAATTTTTAAAAAAATATAATCTTACACTAATTGTTGTCATTTTCTCCATCTCCCATTCAATATTTTATTTATTATCCTATATCCCCCACTAATCCTATATAATAAAAGCCTAATATGCCAAGTGTCCTGTCGTCCAGTCATCCGTTCAACCAATCAAAGCGTAATATGCTCATAATGATATGCTAAGGCTGCTGACATGCACTGACCACCAGGGGGCAGACACTACGATTGGTAGGTTAGCTTGCTGCTGGGGTCCGATCAGGACTGAGCAAGAAGGGACAGACATGCCCTAGAGACCTCCTTCGGTTCCTCCCCAGCTGGCTAATCTCCTGCATCCCTCCCCAGCCCCAATCATGCACTGATGGGGTCCCTCAGCCTGGCCTGTGCCCTCTTGCAATCCAGGCTGGGGGACCTCATCCCTGAGTGTACGAATTTCGTGCACCAGGCCTCTAGTGTGTTATAAAACACACATTTATATTATATCAATGTACATTGAAAAGTTACTCTTTGTTCGTTCTTTCTTTCTGGTTTCTGTTGTTTGTCTTTTTTGTTTGGGGGTTTTTTTGTTCTTTTTGTTTTGACTTTTTTTTTTTTGTACTCTTGACTCTATCCCCTCTTCTTTGACTAATTACAGGTTATCAGTTGTTATGGCAACCCCAGGCTGCTCTCAGTACCTCTCTTTCTTGATGTGACTGTAAATGAAGATATTAGCAAAATAAAGACAGGTTTTACTCTCTCCAGAGTCTCTTCCCTAAGCCCTTCCCCATCCTCATTACTATCTCTACCCGAAACTCCCACACCTCCTTCCAACCTACACACAAGCAACAAAGAAGCCAAAACACAAATAGTAAGAGGCTATCCATCTCTGCTGGCCTCCGGCTGTATTATTTACTACTCTAACGGAAATGGGACTGCAGGACGCCTGAGCTAGAGGAACAGGCTGTGATTTGTGGGACCTTAGGATACGTGATACCCTCTGAGGCAGCTTCTCAGTACTGGAATGGCAATCGTCTCGGCAGGCCAAGTGTGTGAGGGAAGATGGGTGGCACATTCAAGCCTACCTCTTTCTGGCGTCAGCTTCTGCCATTCCTGCCCTACCGAAGATCCCTGTGGGGTGACTCGGATCAATGCTCATGTCCTTAAGTTTGGCCAAGGTCCTGTCTGAATCAGATCAATGCTCATTAGAACTACCTCATGTCCTTAAGTTTGGCCAAGGTCCTGTCTGAATCAGCACTAACCTGCCCATCTACTGAATTCAGAAAAAGATCTGCAAACTTTTCACTAGATTATTCCAGACCCCCTGCTCCATACCCCGTTAGGAATGCACTCTATTTCTATATGTCTTCCTAACAAGTTATTTTGCTGTCACATTTTCCCTGACGTCTGTCACCTTGGTATCTAAGCACTCTGGCAAATTCATGAGGCTAAAAACAAACACTTATGTGGGAAGGGGGAAGAAAGCTCTTCTCTTCTGCTCGCTCATCTCCATAGGGACAGAGCCCCACAAAGAAGCTGTGATTCTCCAAGGTCACTCTGCACAGACAGCATAACGGAGCCAGGAAAAGGCTGCGGAATCCCAACCTCCAGCGCCTGACCTCCATGGTTCGACAAGACTCTGCTTGGAATCGGGGTTTCTACAAAAGCCACCGAAAGAGATTCTGTAGCTGCTGGCCATAGCCAGGAGGAAATTCACAAAAAATCAAGCCTGCCTCCTTCCCTTCCAAGCTCGGCCTCTTGCCTGTTTTTCTCAATGCTGAGTATTCAAACACTCTTTCAATTTAATATTTATTGACATTAACTCAAATGTTCGGAGGTTTCATTCACTCATCAAATCATTCAATCACTATTAATTGAGGGCCTTTCACAGGCAGCCAAATGTTAGAGGTAACACTCTGCATATCCTCAAGGATTTGTAACCTAGCAGGAAGCAATAGATACACATGCAAAAAAAAAAATGCTTACTGAGAACATACTATTTTCTCTTTAGACTCTTAAAGGAGAGTAATACATAAAATCTACAAAGAGTCTGTTCTAATGGACCTTATAGTGGGGAAAATAGACAGTAACAAATAAATATGTTACT
The DNA here is from genome assembly GCF_000412655.1 of Myotis brandtii. Lineage (NCBI taxonomy): Eukaryota > Metazoa > Chordata > Mammalia > Chiroptera > Vespertilionidae > Myotis > Myotis brandtii. The sequence continues at coordinate 2,070,827 of NW_005371354.1, forward strand.
TTAAAACAATACAAGATGAAACGTGATATAATAGAGAAAGAGATGAAGTGCTCAATATTTCTTTTTCACATGGGATGAAGCAGATGAATCAGAAGTATAAGCTAGTTTCATAATTGCATCTGTAACATCCAAGACCACTGAATGTAAAATTTCCTTCTCTAGTAAGCAAATATTATTTCACTTCTTTCATTTACCTACTGTGTCTTCTGTGAAGCAAGAGATTCAGCACCTATAACAGGCTAGTGACCAAAAACTTGAGGAGAACTTGAAGGTAGTTGAAATGCACACGGTCTAATTCCAGAAGAGAATGGGTAGAAAAGGACAGGATCTGTGGGACTTACACAGTCCACTGGTCACCTGATGCACTGCTCCCCAAAAGAAAATGGAATTATTCATCTATCCTAATTATTTAAGCAGATGCCCTTGTAGTTGCTGAAAATAAAAAATAACAACTCTAACCTCTTTGTCTTTAAGAGTTACTGATTTTAAAGTTTCTTTTTTTCATACAGGTAGACATTTGGTAGAAAGTTCTCTTTCAACATTGATTATTTCATTAGTTCACCTTTACCTGTCTCCTGGGACACAGTCAGTCGAGAAACATAGAGACCTGAGTCGCCAAATAAATGCCTTCAAAGAAACTTATTATGTAACTCCATTGTATACTCTCTGCTGACCTAGAAGTTGCCATTCAAAATAGTCACTGTCCTTCACTTGTGGAGGGGTCCAGGAAGATAATGCATGCTCTCAATATTCAAAGGAGGTAATATGCTGATGAATTTCAAGCGGTGGGAAAAATTACTAATTCTGGGATTGGCTGATATTATATCTTTGATTGCAGAAAAAAGAAAGCAGAAAAAGAAAAAAAGAAAGGGAAGGAGAAAGGTTGGGAGGGAGGGACAGAAGGGAAAGAGGGAAAGAAATAGGGAGGGGGAAAAAGAACACCAAAAGGAAGAAAAGGGAGGAAAAACCTATATTAGTATCCCAAAGAGTCTGAAGTTTAAAAAGCAATTGTGAGACTTTGGTTTTAGCTTCACACTGTATACAACTATAAAACTGAGTAGAATGTACAGGGAAACTCTGATGGACATTGGACAACAGGAAGCACGGAACAATAATCCTAGAGGAAAGGAAAACATGTAAATGAGCTTTACATTTGCACATGCTTCCAGCCCAGCGACACTTTGGAAAATGGCGCCGGGAACTATTGCTCAAGCAGAGATTATTAGCCTTTCTGAGATCTGAAAACAGATACCAGTGATCAGGACTACTGAAGATTTTTAACTTTTCAGGACAGAATAAAGGAGTAGAGAAAGTTGCACAGAAGGTTGACTTCAAAAGTGGCGAGAGTCCACAAGCCTGGTAGGGAATGGATACTCTGGGACTTAGAGGTAAATGGATATACCAGAAGCCTACACTCCCTTCTAGGAGACAGAGTAAAGCAAACTCGCTGAGAACATTAGCATCCAGTTCAGACTTCAAAAAGGTCATCCCTTAGGAGTAAGGACCATACCCTAACCTAAGGTAAGAACTCTACCCCAAGACTAAAGACAAAGCTGAACTGGATTCACCTTAATAAAGAATCAAAACAATTCTAAGAGTAAACACACACACACACACACACACACACACACACACACACACCCCAATAACATAACTGCTTACTAGAACAAAATACAGCTTTCTTTAAAAAGGACAACTGGCCCAGCCAGCGTGGCTCAGTGGTTGAGAATCAATCTATGAACCAAGAGGTCATGGGTTCGATTCCTGATCAGGGCACATGCCCAGGTTGCAGGCTTGATCCCCAATAGAGGGTGTGCAGGAGGCAGCCAAACAATGACTCTCTCATCATTGATGTTTCTATCACTCTCTCCCTCTCACTTCCTCTCTAAAATCAATAAAAAAATATATTTTTTTAAAGTACAATTATTTTTTATGCTATATCATCTGCATGGTCCAGCATACAATAAGAAAGTATGCAAAAATACAGAAAAAATGTGACCTATAGTAAAAAACACACACACACATAGTCAATAGAAACAGATCCTAAGATGACCCAAATGTTAGAATCAGTAGACAAGAACTTTAAAACAGCTATTATGCATATTTTAAAAGATAATATAAATATAACTAAGGAAATAGGTGAAAATGTAAGAAGACATAAAAAGGACTCAACAAAAAGTTTAACATTAAAATGACAATATGTGAAATGAAATGTATTGAATGTATATAAGAGCAGATTAGAGATTTCAGAACAAAGGGCCAGTGAGCTTAGACAGATTCCTATTTATTATCCAAACTAAAGAATAGAATGTGGGGTTTTTTTTACTTATTTTATTCAACTTTGTATTAGAGGTTCTAGCCAGTAAGACAAGGCATGTAAAGTAAATTTTAAAAACCATCAAGATTGAAAAGAAATTCTGTTTATTCATAGGTAATATGAGAATTTATGTAGAAAATCCTAACAAATCCACTAAAAAAAATTAGAAGTTAGAAGTGACTAAAGTAATGTCATATAAAAAGTCACTATACAAATAGTATTCAAACTTTGAATAGTGGAATTTTAAAATACCATTTACAATAACACCATGAGACAATATTTAGGAATAAAGTTAAAGTATGTGTCAGAGGCTACATTGAAAACTACAAAATATTGTTGAGAGAAATTTTAAAAATATATAAATAAATAAAGAGATATACAATGTTCATGGATTAGAAGACTCAGGATTGTTAAAGTGTCAATTCTCCCCAAATTTTCTATAGAGTCAATGCATTATCAGTAAAAATTCCAGCCAGACATTTTACAAAAATAAATACGTTAATTGTAAAATGTATGAAAATACAAAAATCCTAAAATAGCCTAGATAATCTTAAAAAGAAGAACAAATGTGGAAAGCTGGTTTTCAGGCTTATAAGGTTTCACTGAGGTATTGATTACACAGATGTACAGGAGGTCCCTGACTTACAGTGGTTCCACTTACGATTTATCATATTTATGATGGTGCAAAAGCAAGGCACATTCAAATTTTGATATTTTCCCAGGCTAACAAAGTGCTGTATGATACTCTCTCATGATGCTCCCAGTCAGCCATATAATCATAAGAGTAAACAACTGATACACTACAGCAGTGATTCTCAACCTTTTTCATATCATGGCACATATAAACTAATTACTAAAATTCTGCCACACACATAAAAATATATTTTTGATGATCTGACAATAATGGTATAATTTTGATTGAGTTACAAAAAAAAAATAACAGTAATTGCCTACACTTTTTGCTCCAAAGTGAGTATTATAAAAATCAGGTGCCTGTACTTATATATAAAGATTTCTGGTACCAAGAATTAAACAATCAGACACAACCTTATTATGTGATGTGACCAAAAAGATGCAACTCTATTATATGACCTATATATTATATGGTTCAAGACAGGGCATTCACACTGGATGGCTATTGTTGTGTTGGCTTTTTTATTTTATAATTTAATGGAAAAGAGGTCAATGCCTCTGACTAAAAAGTCAGGTATGGCGTGTTTTTAAAATTCTTGCAGCACACCAGTTGAAAATTGCTGCTCTACAGTGTACTGTGTTGCCAGCAGGTTTTGGATATTGTGTTTTGCGTTTTCACATCCATTATGTTTACGAAACTCCCATCTCAGTCTCTTGCTTCTGGTGAAAAGAAGAGAAAGGCAAGTAATCTTAAAATGAAACTCAAGATAACTGCTCAACTGTAGGCTAATGGAAGTGTTCTTGGCATGTTTAGAGCAGGCTAAGCTAAGCTAGGATGTTTGATTGTCCTTTTAGTAGAATCTCTAATTGCTGAATTAATTTTCATTGATTCTCATCATGAAGTCAGATAGGCCCCCTGCTGGGTGCTCTTATCTTATGCTTGTCAGGAGTCATACTTACTTGTTTGGTGTCCAAAGTCCCCTCTTGGTCTTAAGTTCCTTCATGACTAAGGCATCATGTTCATTACTATGAATTGGGCTGGAATCAGAGGAAAACTTAATAAGTATTTCTAAATGAACAATAAATATTTGTTGAATGACAAAATCATAGCTTGAAGAGTCAACCTGGAAGCCTTCTCCGTCCTATCATCCCCACGAAATAATGTTTGTGGCATTTACCAAAGGCTCCCCATGTGGAAGGCAGGCAGTGGGTCCTCTCAGGGTCAGAGTCCTCATGTGTGGAAAGCATGCAGCTCAGTGGGGAAGCCAATAAGCACTGTACACAAGCACAGGTAAGCGAGACTGCGGGAATGGCACACATTTCAGAGGGACTTGTTCGACCTGAGGTGAATGCAGAGGGCAGGGCATCAAGGGAGAAAGGAAGCATTTCTGGTCCAAACAAAGAGAAAATCATAAGTGCAGACACAGAAGCAGTAAGAAGCAAGACTTTTAAAGAGAACTGAGTAGCCCAGTTTGGCTAAGGCATATGGTCTATGGCAGAGAGCGGTGAGAAATTAAATGTTGACTTTGGTCATGTAGAAAGAGCTTTCATTGCCAAGTGCAATCAGGCTAAATCATGGCTCCCAAAGGTATCCAAACTCTAATCCCTGGAACCTGAATGTTACTTTATATGGCAAATGTGATTTTGCAGATGTGATGAGATTCTCTTGGATTATCCAATAGACTCTAAATGAAATCACAAGTGTCCTTTTAAGAAGTTGTGGCAGGTTTGAGTACAGGAGAAAGCAATGTGACAATGGAACAGAGAGAATCGAAGATGCTACGCTGCGGGCCTTGAAGATGCTGGAAGGTGCCATGAGCCAAAGAATGCAGGCCTAGGAGTGGGAGAGGCAAGCAGACTGTCCTCTGGAGCCTGCAGAGGGACCATAGCCCTGTGAAATCACAAGTGTCCTTTTAAGCAGTCATGACAAGTTTGAGAGTAGAGGAGAAAGCAATGTGAAGATGGAACAGAGAGAGAATCAAAGATGCTATGCTGCGGGCCTTGAAGATGCTGGAAGGAGCCATGAGCCAAAGAATGCAGGAACACAGGCCTAGGAGTGGGAGAGGCAAGCGGACTGTCCTCTGGAGCCTGCAGAGGGACCATAGCCCTGCCTACACCTTGATGGCAGCTCAATGGGAGAAATTTTGAATTTCTGACCTGCAAAACTTTAAGAGAATAAATGTGTATTGTTATAAGCAACACACTTGTAGTAATTTGCTATGGCAACCATAAGAAATTAATACAACCAGATCAAGACATTTGAGTGCTATCTGTTCAGTGATGAAGAATGTTAAAAGTTCAGTAGCAATGGATGTAGGGAAGGCAAATAGAGGGAGTGGGTTGAGAAAAAAAAGGATAGAGCAATGGCTCGATTTTAGAAATGGCTGAAATCTCCCTGGATATTTTGTTAGCGAAGCATTTGGGGATCCTCTGGGATGAAAGGTGCTGGAGAAAATGTAATAATGCTAATAAATATTCTATGATTTCCCCGGAACATGTCCTCGGGTGAACTACAAGGCAGCTCTAAATGTTACGATAAGAGATGTGGGAGACTCAGCAGTTTGGGGTCTCAGGGGTGCCATAGAAACCATGACTATGCTTGTCTCCATCCCCCTGGGGCTGGCATTCTCACATGTCCTCCTTCCCAAATGATAATTCACGGGAGCTCTGGGGAGCAGCAGCAAAGGGCAGAGTCAAGAGCTGTTCAAGGCAACAATAGCAGGAAGAGTGTCATGAATTATTTAGCATCTAACCAAGGCAACTCCAGGCCTGTTCCAACTACTGAGCATGCGAAGACTGAGTTGGTTCATCAGTATGGACTTGTCGTGGGTGGTCAGCCTAGACCACTACAGTTTACACTGGGGCCACTTGTCCATGCTGGGGCCTGACACCCGCTAATTCATCTCCCTCACAGATCACAAATTGGCAATTGAGGCTCCTCTCCCCAAATAGCTGATTTTTAACCAGAGATTCAAGATCCCCAGCCCTTTTGATGCTTCATCATTTTCTGAGAGTCCTTACAGAGTCAACAGAGGCTGTGACCTTAAAGGTGGAAGACCCCATCTTTCAAAACAAGGGGTATTTATTCTAACTTAGAGTTGAAGAGGGCCTTGGAGATCATGTCACCAAACCCTCTAATTTCACAATTGAGACAGCAGGGTCAGGCAAGTCCAATGACCCAGTGGAAAAGCCCCTGGTTTCCCAGCCAGGGGTCTTGCTGTGGATCACACCCCTTGGGTTCGTTTGTTCTTAGGAGCAGGAAACTCAGGCATCATGATCTGGGGCTGATGTTTTGCGGAAATATGTACCCAAATACTGCTGCTCTCTGGAGAAGAAAGACTTCTTCCCAGGGACCTTCCTGGAACCTGAATGTTTCCTTCTACATCAGGGTCCACATTGGGTCTGAGCCCACGTGTAATCAGAATTGTTGGAAAGGAGCAGTGACCAGGCATCCAAAAGTCTAGCCCTGTCACTGACTCACTGTGTGCTCACAGGTAAGTTATTGATCTCTCTGATCTCCAGTGTCCTCAGGTATAAAGAGGAGATGATAATTTCTACCTCATAGTTGCTGCAAGGATGAAGTGCAGGATACAAGGAATGCAAAAGTGCTTCATGGAATGCTTAGTATATACTAATGCTGGATACGCACACGCTGGGTGTGAATTTAAATGAGTTGTTTAGAACACAAGTGTGAATAGGAGGGCTTCCAAAAATACCTGCACTCACAGCCTGTTTTAAATACCTGAAAGTCTACCATTAGCAATATAGACTTTAGGCTCTAGAACAGCGGTTCTCAACCTGTGGGTCGCAACCCCTTTGGGGGTCTAACGACCCTTTCACAGGGGTCACCTAAGACCATCGGAAAACACATATATAATTACATATTGTTTTTGTGGCTGTTCACTATGCTTTAATTATGTTCAACTTGTAACAATGAAATTGGGGGTCACCACAACATGAGGAACTGTATTAAAGGGTCGCGGCATTAGGAAAGTTGAGAACCACTGCTCTAGAAGGACTGTCCGTCTTTGGGCATTCCCATTAAAGTAAAAACACTCCAGAACTTTAGGATTGTAGCCGCTTCCTGTAGTTATAAGCTCTGTAATACCTCAATCTTCCCTTTTGGTTTCTTTCAGCCCTCCAACACCTGTCTAATCAACTCCCTATTTTAAAATTTCTCTGTCCAAATACCCAGAGAGGTCTCTCTCTTCCTGCCTGAATGCTGACTGATACATCATCCAGGAGCTACAGGAGACGCAGGGTGGGAAGTGGACTGCGGAGGGCTCTGTACACCATCAAGAGGGCTTTGCTCCATTTCATAGATAAGGAATGAGGAGTCCCCATGGGGTTCTGGGGAAGAGAATGGCATGATAAAGGCTGTATTGGCAGTGACAGGACTAGAAGAAGTGATGACTGAAAGCAGGGAAATGAGTCAGAAAGACATTTCAATAATCCCAGCAGGGGATGTTAAGAATCTGGTCATGGCAGAGGAAAAGAAAAGAAAGGAGCTTTTTTTTTTTTTTTTGAAAAACCATTCAGATGTTTCATTCTATTGGTAGGTAATACAGATGCCTTTGGTGGGGGCAGGCGTAGGATTCTAGGCTTCATCATATACTGTGTCCCAGCTTTTCCCTGAAGGTAAAGAGAGATGGCATCGGAGAGAGGACCTTGAAGAGGTAGTAGGACATATTGGGCTTGGAATTCTGCTTCCACCACAAACCTAGGGGTGGAGCAAGTCATACCTACATTAAATGGGCTTTTAAGTGCTGTGTTTCTTAAACAAACTGATCATTAAAATTACCTAGAAAGCTCACATGAGGACACCACCTGCATGTATTAGAATGGTAAGTGCCAAGAGGAAAACTGGGCGGGCACTGGTGACAGCAAACTGTGAGCTAGACACAGTCAATTGCATATCCTTATTAAATTCAAAGTCAATGGTTTCCAAACATGGCCTCCTACTAAAATTACCTGGGAGACTGAAAAAAACTTCAGAATTCTAGGATCCATATTTGGAAAATTTTAATTAAGTATGTCTAGGGAAAGGTTGCTATCTGACTGTTCATTGACAGACAGAACTGACAACCAACAACCAAACTACAAAAACAACAACAACAAAAACAAATAGACCTATGAATAGATTTCTTTTCAGAACCCAGCCTGTGACAATAGCAGCAACTCAATAAATGGCGTTCTTCCAATGCAGAGTGTGTTATAAAAGTTTCATTTCCTCTCAAAAGAATCGCTCTACTTTATTCATCAGGAAAGGCTGTCTAAAGGAACCAGTCTGTGTGATATTCGAAACAGGAGGACCTTAGACGATGCTCTGATAGTGCTCCTTCTTCAAGAGCCAAGAGTACAAACTGAGGAGCCACAATGACTGACCTAAATTTCGGCACTTAGGTTTACTAGCGTGGTAACCGTGGGCCAGTCACCTAAACCCTCTGTGCGTCATTTTCTTCATCTGTGCAATGGAAATGGCAATAGTACAGGGGTGGGCAAACTTTTTGACTCGAGGGCCACAATGGGTTCTTAAACTGGACCGGAGGGCCGGAACAAAAGCATGGATGGAGTGTCTGTGTGAACTAATATAAATTCAAAGTAAACATCATTACATAAAAGGGTACGGTCTCTTTTTTTTTAGTTTTATTCATTTCAAACGGGCCGTAGTTTGCCCACGGCTGCAATAGTACCCACTTCATCATGCTGCTATGGAGAAGAGAGCAGTTAAAACGTACAAAGCACTGAGAACCATGTCCGGCACTCAGCAAGAACTCAGTAAATATTAAGTTTACTGGAAAACAGTTCTTGGGACCAAACTCATGCAACACTTAATAGGGGGAGGGGCAGGTAAAATGCCAGGTACAAGGATGAGCGGGAAAGGAAGAGAAACAATAAAGGAGGAAAAGCAAACACAAGGTCCAAGTTCATGCGTTAACAAGATGACCACAGCATCACAAGAAAACGCTGGCTGTTCAATCCAGTAGTTATCTACAGAAAGCCACCACGCTTACAAATAAGCTATTAAGAAGAAAAAGACTCAACAATTTTTCTTCTCTCTCCTTCCTACTTCCAGGCTTTTTGGGCAGAGTTCACCTCACAGAAAATCACTTCTGTGCCCAGAGCTCTGTGACTAGGCCCCTTTTGGTGTGTCCGGTCAGTTCAGCCGCAGGTGTAGGAAGGCAGGTAAGGCCTGGGTGAGAGGACAGCAGAAGTGGCCAAATCTCTCAAAAACCATTTCCAAACATGTGATTTATCCTTTTCTGCCAACCAAGTTGCTATGTTCTTACCACCTGCTCTTAAACAGAAGTTTGTGGTTTTTTTCTGTTGCAATCACAGAAACGCTAGATTAAATCTTCCTCCACTAAATTAAATGTAAATTCCATAAAAGAACCACAGTGAATCTATGAGAAGAGATGGACTGCAGCAGTTACTAACCAGGGTCCCTGCCCATAGCTCAGCTGCCTGGCTTGGGCTGTTGACCAAGGAAGTGCGGCTCAACTGCTCTACCTGAGAGTCCTGGGTTAGTCCTCAGCATTCCCAGCCAAGCTGCTTGAACTCCAAGCTGTATGGTTTCTAATCCTTTGCTTATTCAGGTCTCTCTATCAAATGTTCTTCTCACCTTAGGGCACGTATCTGCTGTGTGTGACATCTGCGTACTTTATGCATATTTCACTTTGTAGGTAGCCTCCCTGAGGCTACAGGTAAAATGCCATATGCAAGTGCGCTGGGGCCTTCATCCTATATAATAAAAAGTGAATATGCAAATCGACTGAACGGTATGATGCGCACTGACCACCAGGGGGCAGACGCTCAACGCAGGAGCTGCCCCTGATGGTCAGTGCGCTCTCACAGGGGAAGCGCCCGCTCAGCCAGAAGCTGGGCTCACGGCTGATGGGAGCAGCGGCAGCAGCAGGTAGATATCCCCCGAGGGGTCCCGGACTGCAAGAGGGCGCAG
>NW_005371354.1:2080840-2081610 GCF_000412655.1 Myotis brandtii
ACCGGGCCCCTAGTTTAGGTAATAATTAACTAAAAGGGAGAGAATGAGGACCTGTGGTGTGGCCCAGGATTCCTCATGTTCTCTAGAGGGAGAGTGGTGTGGGGTTGAGGCTTAGGGCCAGATTTGCACACGTTATACAGATATTAATACAGAGTTGGAGGCAGCAGATACATTGATGTGGCATTTAATGTGGTAGTTACTTCTGCAACGTAGTACAGTCACACCTGTCCTTGTACTTTTGGTTGTTGGAGGGAGAAGGAGCAAAAAGCAGGCAGGTACACTGCAAATCAGGTACAAGAAGCTACCTGGATTTTGAAGCTGTAAGGAGACGTCCAGAGAAAAGCAAAACCCACCATTCAGAAGAGTTTACAAATCAAATATCTCCCTTGGCCCTTCAACAGAGAGAACAAAGAATGGTAAACAGAGGGTTTTTAAATAAATCATAATTAGCAACACACACATGGGCTCAGTGTGGGCGAACAATTAGACAGTTAATTATATGGAAGCTGCATGTTTATGAAGCCAGAGAGCCTCACCCCAAAATGAAGAGCTTCCAGCTACTGCATAGATGCTGGGAGGGACTGAGGCTGCCATGGGATCCATCCAGACCTACAATAAGTAGTTGATAAGGGAATGGAGGTGTGGGGGGGGGCGGGGGGTGTACAGGGATATTATGTATATAAATTTACATACTGAGAATTTTTGAGCACCTGCAATAGCAGCTGGGCTTCTGGCCTACTGGAAGAGATATGGATTCTCTTACTCAAGTA
>NW_005371354.1:2081758-2092353 GCF_000412655.1 Myotis brandtii
CCCAGCCCCCTTGGGGCTGGATGTTTGCATAGCAAGGGCTCCATCTAGTGGTGGATGCTGGAATCACTCACAGTGCCTACTGCCCTGTGGGTCTGGAGGATTCTATTCCCAGTGGGACACAACCACGACTTTCTAGTGTGATAAGCAAGGTATGTGTGCAGTTAGAGGACTGATTCCTGGTGACTCACATCCTGAGCTACTGATGGAAACAGACCAAATATCCATTAACAGGGGAATTGTAGAAATAGGCGAGGCACAGCGAACAACTGTAGGTTTTTTCCTTGTTTCTCTTTTGCAATATATTTTGCAACAATCCTTTTTGTCTTCAACAGCCTCGGGCTCTGGAGAGAATTGGCAGTTTTATTGTGATGTTTTTTTCTCCTTTTTTATTCTTTTCCTCTGTTAAAAAAATTCAACTGAGTAAATGTAAAGATTTAATTGGCTTTATTTAATGATTCACGAATTGGGCAGCATCCCATCTAGCAAATAAATATAAGGAAGCTCCAAGGAGCTATACCAAAAAGAGGCTTTTATAGGCAGAAGGGGGTGGGAAAAGGAAGTTTCTAGCAAAGAGTGGATTGTTCCAAGCAAGATCACCTTTTGTTGAAGAAACGAAGAGGTCTATGGGGCCAACTGCCTCACTAGTGCTGACCAGGTAATTCCAGATTGACTGGCTCCAGGTTACATTCCTGGAGAGGCCACAACTGCAATTAGATCAGGTATTAAGCCTTAGTGTGCTGATGTGGGGCTTAGCACAAGTGACTCCATTTTGGTCCTCTTGGCTCTTTTGTAACATGTGTCATGAAGGTGTGGAACAAAGGTTCCATCAGAAGGGTGCCAGGTACAAGAATTCACCTAGCCTGGCCAGTGTGGCTCAGCGGCTGAGCATCAACCTATGAACTGAGAGGTCACGGTTCAATTTCCCATCAGGGCACATGCCTGGGTTGCAGGCTCCATCCCCAGTAGGGAGCTGTGCAGGAGGCAGCCGATCAATAATTCTCTCTCATCGTTGATGTTTCCATCTCTCTCTCCCTCTCCCTTCCTCTCTGAAGTCATCAAACATACATTTTAAAAAGGGATTGACTTAAAAATCAGTGATCAAGGGGCAAGAAATAGGGGAGCGAGGCCTAGGTTTTCTTGAGACACTTCCTTGCCTCAGTTTCTCCCTGCACCTTGCCTTGATTTTCTTCCCCAGTGGCTCATGCATCCACACACAGGCAGCCCTTGGCCAGGGACGCACCGTGAAGCAAGAGACCAGACAGAAGCCAGAAGAACAATGAGGGGACTGATTTGGTCAGTGCTGGCTCAGAAGGAGGAAATTGGGGGCAAACGTTTTTTCGTGTTTGTAGAGAAAGGATTTGGAAGCAAGGGACACCTTAACAAGAAATAGAGGGCAGAGGGCGCGTCTGTTCGCAGGAACCAGCGATTAGGAATGCTGTGGGGTCTAGCGAGACCAGGACTGTCAGCAGGTCTGCGGAACAGCAACGATTCAGCAAAGCGGTGAGGCTGTGAGAGGTCTCACCTTGGGAGAAGTGATGATCATTTCCAGTGCATTGTGGTTCTGACATGCTAATATACAGAGCAAGTTGGCTGTCAACCAGCTGAAGGTGATTCAAGGATAAAGACGAGGAAGAGAAGCGGATGCCCTTCTGTACCCCGCACCGTGAATAACCAGAGACGAAAATGCAAAAAGGAAAAGAGCTGCGGTGAGCCCCTCCCCGACACGTGTGTGGACGCCACCGTGTCTGCCCGGCGCAGACCAGCACTTGAGAAAGGAACAAGCACTCAGAAGGCGAAGGCACCGTCTGTTTTGCCCGCCTGTGCTGAAACAAGGTTGTTGCCAACACATCTAGTGAATAAAAAAAAACACGGTAGTCTGAATACAAAAGGAAAGCGGACTGTTTCACTCTCTGAAATCAGAAATAAAACTGCAAGAGAAGCAAAAAAAAAAAAAAAAAAAGCCTGAGCAGAAACTCTTCCCTGAGCATAAAAATGAGTTGAACTGAGCAAAATCATAAATGCAAACCATCCACATCACCTTTGCCACAGGGGACGATGCCCCAGAATAGAATTTAATGCCGAATTAAATGTTCCAACCCCCTCTTCCAGCAACAGAGCTGTAAAGGAGGAAAACAAATCAAGGTTGCGGCAGCTCTGGCCGCAGGGTAAGTGCACAGGAGCCGGTTAATCTGGGGGTGGGATGTCTCGGGCCCAGAAGGGTCAGAGAAGAGGGGGCAATCATCACAAGAGGCACGCCTCAGAGGTAAGGGGATCGTCACATTGCTTTTTCCCTCTGGCACCTCAAATGGCATTTTCCCTTCTTTGCAGAGGCTGCAGAGCTTCCCGGACTTTCCCTGATGCACCGGAAGGTGATGGATTACAATCAGAACACCTGGACAGAAAAGACGGGAGAGGGGGCCCACTGCAGGGACATAGGATCAGATAAGTAATGGTGTCTCCTGCTTGCTTCAGCAACTCAAATGCCCCACAATAGGAAGAAATGTGAGTAACAAAAACCACTGTGGCCCAGCCAGTATGGCTCAGTGGTTGAGCGTCAATCTATGAACCAGGAGGTCATGATTCGATTCCTGGTCAGGGCACATGCCCAGGTTGAAGGCTCCATCCCCAGTGGGGGAGGAGGGGTGTACAGGAGACAGCCAATCAATGATTCTCTCTCATCATTGATGTTTCTATCTCTCTCTCCCTCTCCCTTCCTCTCTGAAATCAATAAAAATATATTTTAAACACAAACACACACACACACACACACACACACACACACACACACACACACAATGGACTTAAATTCAGATCTACTTCCCTTTAGCACCCTGTGGTCCAAAGCAAGTCATTCTCATAAGCAGGGTTGGATGTGGACAGAAGGTTTTCGAAAATTCCTTTCCAGTGTGTTATTTGCGGTGAGAACATTTGCATAAGGGGAAAGAAAGGAATGACTCTAAATGGAACATCACTAGAGACCGACACTGGTCATGTCCACTGAGAGACCGGTAATCACTTTCACTTCCGGGGGAGGGGCGGTTATCTGCAGTTCTACCATGAAGAACTATGATCTTTATCTTTAGAAAACAAACCAACAAAATCAGCAGTTTACTTCTAGAGAACAATGCATACGGTTTGCTCATTTTGTAACTGCGTTCTTAGGAATCTCATACTAAACTGGCTAGTTATAAACTAAATACCAATTTCCCTGTAGGGAGGTTGCTATCATTGGGAGCTGTGTGCCCCATCAGGCATTGGGCATCCGATAAATCATAGGCAGCACCAACAACATGATATAATGGGAGAAATATAACAATATACTTTCGTACTCATTTAAAACAGTAAAATTGTACTCCAGCTCACATAAAACAGGCATAAGTGTATTGTATATGTTGGGTAGACAAGAGACCCCAACGTGCTATAAAGTGTACATAGCATACATAAAACTCTAACATTAGCATACCGTAAATTCAACCTCAAATCAGCATAGCAGCTACAATAATTTAATTATACATCACATGAACAATCATGTGGTTTTTCTTCTTGGAATTTAGGAGGGCTTATGGAGGCTGATTTGGCTAACCTGGACCTCCTAAAACAACAACAAAAAAGTTAGCTTAATGTGTTCTTTTTCCTTTTGATAATCTCTTGTAACAAGTAGGGCCATTCGAACGATTCCACTAACTATGGAGCCATCTCAAAGACAGCAGATGCCAATACACATTTGTTTTTTGAAGATAATAATGATGCCATCCCCCTTCCGCCCCCGCCCCCCAATGAACATCATTTAAGTAAAAGTTGACGTAACCTACCTCCCCTTCACCCCTTCTTGTCCTCTCCCTTGTTCAAAGTTGTTCTCTGTATTGGACCAAATAAAGGCCACCCAGGAAGGAGCTGTAAGTGCTACTTAAGTCACTCCACATGACACTCTGTTGACAGCCATTAGAGACCTTCACACCTTATCGCAAACCGGAAAACAGCTACCAGTCATTCCAATGGCCTTTTAAACCTGTTAAAACATTTCTCTCAGACATAAGACAGTTACGGGGTGGCACGTTGACTGTCCACAGCTTTTGCAGAAAGGATAATAATCTCTAATATTTCCTTATACTTTACAGTTTATAACTATTCTGTGATTTGCTTATCACAGTTATCTAGCTAGGAAAACATGTCAGGCACGATGGCTTCCTATTTTATGATTAAAGAAATCAAAATTTAGATAGTTTCAGGAACTTGTTTGGGGTTTCAAAGCTGGAGACGGAAATGAAGAGCTGAGGCCTGGCTCTGGGAGTGTGGGAGGTGCTGCCACAAGCAGTTCAAGAAGATGAGCCCGTGAATACTAAACTAGTGCAAGGTGACTTAGAGGTACCGCTCCATTCAGGAGCCCCCTCCATAGCACTCAGTTCATTTAAAATGGCCCACGGAGCTCTGCTCTCTACAGGAGCGCTCCTGAGTGGAGTTATTATCCCACAAGGCAGAACGTCCCCTTTTTGACAAACTGCTTTAATTGTTTCAAACTCCCCCTTTATTTATCCTAATTCTACTTTCTAGAATCTAAAAGAATATGCAGAATCCTCCTTCCACACAGTATTTCTTATGTTTGAGGACAGCACTGCGTTTCCCAGTCATAAGGCACGGCTTCCGGACTCTTGTCCTCCTGCTGTCTATTCTCTAACAGACAGATGCCACTCTGAAAGCCAGGTGCCCAGAAGTGACCATCAGACTTCAAGAGCACATGACTGGAGTGGACTGAAATTTCCATTAAGATAGCTTAAGATAACAGTAGCCGAGCCGGTGTGGCTCAGGGGTTGAGCTTTGACCTATGAACCAGGAGGTCCTCTGTTCTGATCCCAGTCAGGGCACCAGCCCTGGTTGCGGCCTCAATCCCCAGTAGGGGGCGTGCAAGAGGCAGCCGATCAATGATTCTCTCTCATCATTGATGTTTCTATCTCTCCCTCTCCCTTCCTCTCTGAAATCAATAAAAAATATATATATTTTTAAAAGACACAACAATCATTTGGGGCTCTTATTAAGCTTGCATCCAACTAAAATCTCTATGCTTTTTCTTTCACATCATGTGCTATTGAGCCAGTTCTCTCCTATCATAATCATCTTAGGCTGTGACATTAGCAAATACGGGAGGCTTATCTTTATGTATCCAGCATTCCTCAACAGAAGCGCTAATAAAATTTTAAACAGGATAATTCTTTGTTGTAAGGGACTGTCCCGTGTATTGCAGGATACAATTAAGTGTTAGTGACAACATTTGACTTTCATTGTGACAGTCCAAAATAACTCTATACACCCCCCAAAAAAAACTCCCTTAGGGAAGAAATTCCACTGAAGTTAAGAATCTTTATCAAAAAATTGAAATGTTGTAATATGAAGAACAGAGCCTTGGACATGACACTGTAGACTACATTTAAGGTTGATGTGCATTTTACGGGGAACATTCTATGGATATGATTTTCATCCAGCTACACATCCACCTAAATGTACAACAGCAAACCCTCGTTTCTCCTCCTTATTTATAAGGGTAGGGTGGAAATGTTTGAAAATCACACTTTCAGAATAACGGCAGAGAGACTCAGGATAGATAAAACATGACAGTAGTTGATAATAGTCAGCTGTAGGAGATAATCCTGCAATGTTAGTTCCCCAATGAGCCATGCCACCTGCTGCTCATGACCTTCTGGTCTCCTCTCCTTGGACAAGGGCGTGCTCTCTAACTTGCTGAACCAATAAAATACAGTGTAAGTAATGCTCTCAAGGCTGGGTCAAAAGAAGCCTTACACCTCTGGCTAGCTCTTCTGGAACTCTTAGTTGTCATTAGGAAATCTGATTACGCTGAGCTGTTGTCTGGTGAGACCACACATAGGTACTCTCAGCTGAGCCCAATATTTTAGCTGCGGCTAATAACTTTCCAGGCAAGCTTACACACTAGCCAAATTTCACTGTGTGACTTCACTCAATGCCCCGGGGAGCAGAAGAATTGCTCAGAGGAGACTTCCAATATTCCTGACCCACAGGACTGTGAAATATAATAAAAGTTATAAGGAGAGCGTGCATTTCTTTCTCCCTAAAATCCATTTACTGCAGCAAACTATTTGTTCATTGATCGTGCACTTATTAAACTCTTACTGTGTTCCAGCATTTTGGGTGACACTGTGAATAAAATAAGGGATTAAAAAAAATGGACTATCTCTGAATTCGGGACCATCATAGTGGAATGTAGGAGACTCATAAGCCAATAATGATAGAGGTGAATGTGGAGTGCTGTGAAAGCATAGAGTTGGGGGGAAAGAGATGTCACCGAAGGCCCTTTGGCTGTAGGGAGTCATACAAAGCAAGACAGGATTATCCAAGAAAAGTAAAAAGGGCTAAAAGGATTTTTCAGGCAGAGGGAACAGCATGTGATGGCAAAGTTTTGAAAGACGCATGCACTGGAGGTTTAGTGTGGCTAAAAGCCAGAGTGCGAGGGAGGACTGCTGACCCCTCACAGCAGCAGGGGATGGGTTAGTGACTGTTGAGGTGCTCCTTCTCTCATCCCTAATGAACCATCCTTGAGGGGTTGCTGCTCAAGTCTACCACTGCTGTCAACAGTGAAAATAGGCTGTCCTAAAAAGAGACAAGGTTGTCTGCATCTGCAAAGATACCCATCATTGTGTGTGTGTTTGTTTTGTTCTCTCTTCGGGAGAGAGTGAAGGGAAACTAAATAAGCTCTTCTCACTTAGGAACAATGTGAAATTCCGAATGGGGCCCACCATGGGAGGCTGCTAAGGGCACAGTGAGCTAGTGAAGAGGGGGGAAGAAAAGTCAGGGCAGCCCTAGCTCATTTGGCTCAGTGGATAGAGTGCCCGCCTTCTGACTGAAGGGTCCCAGGTTCAATCCCAGTCAGGGGCACATGCCGGGTTTCGGGCTCGATCCTCAGTAGGGGGCGTGCAAGAGGCAGCCAATCAATGATTCTCTCTCAGCATTGATGTTTTTCTCTCTCTCCCTCTCCCTTTCTCTCTGAATTCAATAAAAATATATTTTAAAAAAATCAGGGCAGATCTGGAGCAGAGCAAGGGGTGGAGTGGGGCATCTGAGGCCAGAAGCCAGGTCAGATCTGGATCAGAGCAAGGGGTGGAGTGGGGCATCTGAGGCCAGAAGGACAACTTGCCCACCTTCCTTGACTTGAATCCTCTGTGGAGATGCATCTAGAAGGGTAGTCAAGGTATCAAGGTGCTTGCAGCCTGTTCAATCCCTTAAAAATGCTTGTTGGTATTTTTCTTGCTCATTAAATTTCTTCCTAAGGAAGAACTACCTAATCTAAGGTATACAGACTTCGCAGGAGTCCAGAGATAGAATTCAGGAGGTCCATGAACTTCAATGGAAAAATAAATGTTTTTTTACTCTGCTCTAGCTAAATTGAACATTTCCCAATAATTGGAACATATGCGACAAACCCTAGAAATATTTTCAGTATCTGTTACAGATATTTGAAAATGTCTTTTACCTTCATCTCTGCTTCATCCTGCTCAGCGTGGCGATGCCCACACCAGGATTCTACCTGCCTCAGAGTTTAAGGTAACTGAGCTTTACTGTATTCTCCAAACTAAAGGTACAGTAATAAAAATTTTTTTTAAAGTTCCGTTTTTTATCTCCATATGGGCTCTGGGATCCAGCTCTACCTGGTTAGAAGCCAAAGAATACGAGGACTGGATAAATTCTCTCTCCAAGAAAACCTCCCCACCCCTCCCACCCCAGGGCAGGTGGATAGCAAATTGTAGAACCAAAATGTTGTACTGAGCCCCCATCTGCACAACTGCAAGAAATCCAGTCGCTGCCCTAGCAGGAGTACTTGAACCTTGCACAAAGCACTCCTAGCTGTTCATCTGCTTTTTCTCTAAGTCACTGCGTCAGGTTTTTCTGCAGGTTACCTCTGATTTCCCACAGCTGCTCCTCAGCTCTGGTTCCTCCAAAGTGTGGACGTAAACACCTCCATTATGGCTCCAGGCACAGCGCACCCAGAACTGTAATCGTTAAAAAACATGACTAACATTTAGGGGGAAATGAAACTACAGAAATTAAAAGTGAAATTAAATTATGATAGATAACTTCCCAGAATCCAGGGGCACATCTGTCTTTTCTCAACCTTTTCCCACGTGACAGGCTCACTGGCCACCCGGGCCAGGAGTCCCTTCAATTGTCCACCTTCCATCAAGTCCAGGTCGCCCTTCCCAACTCTCTGGCTCCAACTAGAGGAATGAAAAGCCTGTTGACTTCATGATTTTTCTCTCCACACACATATATAAGAAAGCCTTATTTAATCATTACACAGACTAAGTCTGAAGTGTCTGAATTTAGGTCATTTCCCCAGGTCAAGGCCTCCTAAGAACACAGGTGACACCTGCCTCAAAGCTCCATGATACAATGCTTGAAATAGCAGCTCCCAGACTGGTGCAGCCACTGTGGAGAACAGTATGGAGCTTCCTCAAAAAACTAAAAATGGAACTCCCATTTGACCTAGTGATCCCACTTCTAGGAATATATCCCAAGAAACCAGAAACACCAATCAGAAAGGATATATGCACCCCTATGTTCATAGCAGCACAATTCACCATAGCTAAGATTTGGAAACAGCCTAAGTGCCCATCAGCAGATGAGTGGATTAGAAAACTGTGGTACATCTACACAATGGAATACTATGCTGCGGTAAAAAAGAAGGAACTCTTGCCTTTTGCAACAGCATGGATGGAACTGGAGAGCATTATGCTAAGTGAAATCAGCCAGTCAGAGAAAGATAGATATCACATGATCTCACTCATTTGTGGATTATAGAGAACAACATAGACTGATGAACAGGGACAGATCCAAAGACAGAGAAACAGCGATCAGACTATCAATCCCCAGAAGGAAAGTAGGGGAGGGAGGGGGTAAGGGGAAGAGATCAACCAAAGGACTTGTATGCATGCATATAAGCCAAACCAATGGACATGGACAACAGGGGGATGAGAGCATGAGTGGGGGGGGGGGATAGGAGTTAATGGGGGGGATGAGGACACATTTGTAATACCTTAACTAATAAAGAATTTAAAAAAAAAAAGAAAAGAAAAGAAAAAGGGGCTCCTTCCAGTAGGAAAGGAAGCTTGGCCGGACACCCCTGAGCTTCCCCCTCAAATGTAGAAGCTACATATGATTCCCCAAACGGTAATTGTCAACAATTTTAGATCCATTTTCTACCTCAAGAAATATGGAGGAACTGCAGCATTCCAATAGCATTTGGGGCAGAGGAGGTGCCTTCCTTACAGAACCTGAAAGAAGGAATACCTAGTTAATTCTAATGTGCTCAGGGTGCATCAGAGAAGGCTGCATGGAGGAGGTGTCATTTGAGTCAGAATGATGGATAAGTGCACATTCTCTGCGATACGACAGAGCTGTGAGCCAGTCCATCGTGGGGGTGATAAAGAATGGTGAGGATGGGAATCAGAATGCTCTACTAGGCCCATCTCACCTCCATTAGCTTTATTGAACCTTGAAATGGCTTTTGAAGTTAGCAATCACCCCAGAGGATGCAAAGTTAGACACTAAAAAAAAAAAAAGACATTAAACTTGGGTAAGTTTGTCAGTTAATCCATCAAACACATCTCAGTCTTAAGCAGCAGTGTGTAAACTACCAAGGGCGACTTGTGCTCCCTTAGGAAACATCTCTAGCCAGATAAGCAGATAACACTTAACAGATAAAGAGTCCGGGAAAGCTATGGAGTCGCCTTCCAGGTACGGCAGAGTTCATTTAAAGCACATAATGATTTGTAAAGTCCTCTAGGAGTTAAGAGGACCAGTGGCAGAGGACACGTGAGAATGGGGTTGAGAACATTAAAAATTAGGGGGAAATTAAACTACAGACAGTAAAAGGAATCCACTGACAAGTCTCTCTACGGGGGACTCTTTTCTCAACCTTTTAAAATAAAATTTTTTTTAATGTTTATAAAAACAATGCTATGAGCTGTCAGATTGGTTAGGTATGCCATCCAAATTTGTCTTTGCTCACCTTATGCCCCAAACTTCTCCAATTCATCAAAGGAGCCTAGAAACAGACTCTATCCTTTCAAAGCACCATTTTGAAAAGACAAAACTAAGAAGGCAGTTACCTGACCACTTCCTGCAGGATAGAGCACAGCGCTCAGGCTGCCTCACAAACCTCTGGAAATAACTCCATCTTAGCAAGTTCTAGTCTCAGGTCTGTATCTTTCAGGAGTGGGGGGAGTTTTCTTTCATTAAGTGAAGGCTAATGGACTATTAAAGCAACCCCCTTGCTAATTAACAGAATAAATTGAACCGGCTGGACCTTTCGGATGCTCTGAAACCCTCTGCTTCTAATGCTTCCCAGCTGAAAAGGAGGTTCCATCTCAGACGACTTACCCAGTGGAGGCAAAGTGGCAGCAAGGACTGGTCGGGTGGCTGGCTCAGGTCTTCCGAAGTAGAAACAGGTGAACCTGCGGAGGGGTCACAGCGCTTTGAATGGTTGTTTCAGGTTGATGCCTGTGGGCTCACTACTATATCCCCAAGCACCTAGAATAATTCTGACACTAGTAGAGGGAGGGAGGGAGGGA
>NW_005371354.1:2092701-2095691 GCF_000412655.1 Myotis brandtii
GAAAGAAAGAAAGAAAGAAAGAAAGAAAGAAAGAAAGAGAGAGAGAAAGGAAGAAAGAAAGAAAGGGGGAGGGAGGGAGGAAGGGAGGGAAAGGAAATGGAGAGTGTCTTTGTTGAATGAATGAGAGACTGCTTACCCGGCAAATAGCCCTTTTGTTCTAATCTACCTCTGGGGATCTGGCTTTTCCTAACCCAGAGTGGGAGTCAGCCAGAGTCAATAGCAGGTAATAAGTGAAGTGATCGATATAAACTTGGCAAAAGAGCCTAACAGACTCGCCCTGTATCACAAACTAACCTGCAGACCACGGCCAGGTCAACACATCCCTCTCCGAAGACCCTATTGAAGAAACACCTAAAATTTGTATCCTTGGTTCTGCCCATTTTCCACGGAGAAAAAGCACTCGGGGCAACAGTGAGGCTTTGTGAGGGCTCATCAGGAAAGCCATGTGTGTCCCCCTGTCATTCGGGGAGTCGGTGCATTTGTCTCAGGCTCCTGTGATCTGAGGCAACACATTGCGTGATGTCGCCCAGGCCATGCCTTTGGGGAAGTTTTGCTTATGTCAACATTATGCACTCTGCACATTTCCTTCTTTTGCTGGGGGCAGCTGAAAGTAAGTGACACTAATTTCTATTCTGCGGTTATCCAAATATTGCACTCGCAACACAATCCATAAACATGATGACTACTCATCAATAAAACGGAGAAATCTCTGAAAACCGTAATTGTCACCCTCCCCCCCAAAAAAATTTTTAAAAATAAGAAGAAACAACAACAACAAAAAATGCTGGCAAATGGTAGGTCTCTTATCTTAATTACAGGCTTATTTGCATTTAAATGAAGGTTATTCTATAATTACCAGGGAATGTTTTGTGTTGGAGTTGAAATACCACTCTGCAGGCTGTCAGCCCATTTCCTTTTCATTTGCTCCATGTCATTCTTCTTTGTAATCGTCTGACACAGGCGCACACGGAGAGGTGCTGGCTCTGAATTCCCTCTTCACAAACATCACCCCGTCAGGGCACCTTCTGGGGCGCCTCACTGCAGGGCATCGCCAAGAGCATTGAAGAAACCTCCCTCCACCCACAGTAAACAACCTCAGAACCGCCAACGTGGGAGCAGAATTAACTGGGCCTGAGTATGTATTGGCTATGAGGCTGAGGGTCCCCACTCCCTCACTGTGCCCCCCCCCTGCACCCCGCACAACCTGCAACATTTATCAACTAATGCAGTCCGTTCTCGTCATTTGAGGTAGGGATGTTCTATGAAGTCACCACAACACTGAGTTAGAAAACACTGAACCATCCGTCCCAGGGGAAGTACAGGGTTCGGTTCCTGCAAACCTTTGGTCACAGATTTTTACCAACCCATCGGCCCAAAGTCTTGTTTATGCTTACAGACATCTTATTTAATATATAGTGTTGATCCATTAACATCGAACTCACGGCCAAGTGCACTGTAACTCACGCCTGAACGAAGCTTATCTAACACACGTATTTCTCCTTAAGGCTCACGGCACAGTGCTCTTGGAATCAGAGGCAGCACTGCAGCACTACGCCCAAACCCAAACCGAGGGCCACGTGAACAGCAGAATCACCAACACAAGGGTGAAAAGGCACCAAACAAACCCCCAAACACAATCAGGGTTTGTTTTTCTCACTTAGGCAGTTGCCAATATCAATGGTGTTCAAACTAAGGTCTCTGGAATTTGCTTGGTCTTTGCCTCATTACAAGATTCCTGCTCCAGCTCTTTCATCACATCCTAGTTCCAGGATGAGGGGGGTGCCAGCTGTCTGTTTGGTATGAGAGCTGCAACAAGAAGGCAGAGCATCACCTGGCTTGACCTCACCTGGGAGCATGCATGTGGAGTGACTCAAAGTGTTCAGTTTTGCACATGTCTGTGCATAACTGCAGACACACCCTGGGTATTGATTTGGGGGGTTATGAATAAATGTTAGTGATCAGGTCAATCCACAAATATGGAAGCCACTCATAATGAGGATGGGCTCCACTTACCATGCATTTCCATATGCTGACCTCCTATGAGATGCTCTCTGCGGGGACTAAGAATAAAATGCTGAGTAATACGGAGGTGGCCCTGCCTGTGCAATCCGTAGGCTTCAAATGGGTGGGGAGGTGGGGAGCAGGATGCAGAGAGAGAAACTGACCAAAAATATATAACCCCGCTCCCCAAAATAATGAAACCATCGCAAATCATAATAGTGCTATGAATAAAACAAACCGAAAAAGTATTGAGATGAGGAATAATGAGGGGAATTGGGAAGGGCTTGTTGTGGGTATCAGGGTAGCATTTAGATTTGAGAAGCCATGCAAAGTTGGGGAGAGGTGGAGAGGGAAGGAGGGAGGAGCATCAAGCGGGAAGAATAAGGCCCTGTCCCCAAGAAAGGTGTGTTCCACAAATTTGACCAGTGGGACTGGAGACTGTTGCAGGGGAAGAGGAAGATGAGGTATAAAATGGGGCTAGAGAGGGGCAGGAGCTTGGTCTGGCAGGGCCTAGAAGAACCAATAAGGCAAGTGCACTTATTTGTTGGTGCTCCTATCACTCAAGAGCAGAGGTCTCCTAAGCAACAAGGTTCCACCCACAGTAGGCACTCAACTAGCATTGGCTGACTCACTTTCTAGGGCAGTGGTTCTCAACCTTCCTAATGTCGCGACCCTTTTAGCATTTAGATTTGAGATGCCCTGCAAAGTTGGGGAGAGGTGGAGAGGGAAGGAGAGAGGAGCATCAAGCAGGAAGAATAAGGCCCTGTCCCCAGGAAAGGTGTATTCCACAAATTTAACCAGTGGGACTGGAGACTATTGCCAGGGAAGAGGAAGATGCGGTATAAAATGGGCCTAGAGAGGGGCAGGAGCTTGGTCTGGCAGGGCCTAAGAACCAATAAGGCAAGTGCTTATTTGTTGGTGCTTCTATCACTCAAGAGCAGAGGTCTCCTAGGCAACAAGGTTCCACCCACAGTAGGCACTCAACTAGC
>NW_005371355.1:0-785 GCF_000412655.1 Myotis brandtii
TGTTCATAAGAAGTTTTAAATACAAAGTTGTATAACTGTTACAAAGCTGCAAAAATCATACCCTATGTAAGTATTAGTATTATTTTTATTAATTTGTAAAAATTTACTGTCAAGAACAGGAATAAGTAAGAAGTTTAAGTTGATGTAGCTTTCCCTTAACCAATATTTCGAGATAAATTAAACCATCGTCAGTTAATTTCAGATTCTGTCTTTGATATAATACTCACATTTTTCTGTCGACTACTAACAAGGTCAAAAGCAAGGCTGGCTCTATATTCACTGTAGACCTAAAAACAAATAAGAATGCAATATTAAGTAATATAGTGCAAATATCTAAAGTGGGAAGACTTATACTTTGCAGATCAATATGTTTAATAATTAACCAGTAAAAAGGTCTTAATAGCCAAGCAGACATCTGGGTAGTGTTTCTCTATTTGTTTTCCTACAAGAGTAAACAGCTTCAAGTCCCCCAAATGTTATGTTCACAAACCTTTTAAAGGTTTCTCTTGAAAGAGAGATAAATACTAGCCCTGGGATGTGTGGCTCAGTTGGTTGGAGCGTCATCCTATACAACAAAAGGCTGCAGGTTCAATCCCGGTTGGGGAGTATGCAGGAGGCAACCGATCAATGTTTCTCATATTGATATTTGTCTCTCTCTCTCAGTCCCTTCCCCTCTCTCTAAAATCAATGAAGGAAACATATTCTTGGGTAAGAATTAAATTTAAAAAAAGGAGAGAGAAATACTCACTGATTATAGTCCTGAGAGTTTAGAGTTTTGGGAATAG
>NW_005371356.1:0-572 GCF_000412655.1 Myotis brandtii
CCCCCATGCACAAATTTTGTGCACCAGGACTCTAGTAATAAATATTTATTGAAAAAATTCATTGAATATTTGACTATATACCACTTTTTTATTGTTTAAAGTATTACATATGTCCCCTTTTCCCTCAATTGACCCCTCCCTGGCCATTTCCACCCCCCAAGGACAAGCTCTCATTTCCCCAGTGCCTGATTACAGTACATTGGTTATGCTAATATGCATGCAAACAAGTCCTTTGGTTGATCTCTTATGCCCCCATCCTCCTCTGCCTTCCCTCTGAGATTGGACGGTCTGTTAGGTGTTTATTTGTCTCTGGATCTATTTTTGTTCATCAGTTTATGTTGTTCATTATATCCCACATATGAGCGAGATCATGTGATATTTAGCTTTCTCCAACTGGTTTATTTCACTTAGCTTAATGCTCTCCAGGTGTGCCTTCTCACGGAGCAGATAGAAGAAACAACTAAATCGATTGACTTTATGCTTCTTTACGTATGTTTTACATCACCTTTTTTTGAAAGGTGTATACTCACTGAGCTAGTATACTCATAAAGATGGACTACACTTCAAAGATA
>NW_005371357.1:0-1324 GCF_000412655.1 Myotis brandtii
GAGCCGTTGAAATGTGGCTAGGCCAAATTGATAAGTGCCATACGTGTACTATGCACACTGAATTGCAGAAATGTAGTATGGCCCGGCTGGCATGGCGCAGTGGTTGAGCATTGACCTATGAACCAGGAGGTGAACGGTTGGATTCCCAGTTGCAGGCTTGGTCCCCAGTGGGAGGTATGCAGGAGGCAGCCAATCAATGATTCTCTCTCATCATTGATGTTTCTATCTATCTCTCCCTTTCCTTTACTCTCTAAAATCAATAAAAAGTATTTTTTTTAAGTGTAGTATGAAAAAAAGCAAACTACCAGTGTTTGGATATATTGGATTAAAATTGTATTATTAAGCTAATTTAAACTATTTTCCTTATTTAAATGCCTTATAAATTTTTAAATTATATTTATGGCTAATATTATATTTCTATTTGGACAGGACTGCTCTAATTGTAACTACAACTTACAGGAAATAACTTCAACAGAGGAACATATAAAATGAAAATGACACTAGAAGAATAGAAACAGCAAAATCCAGGCTTTCAGAAGCACTTGAAATTCATATTTCTGATCTATTTCTGAGAGTCAAAGTTACTAGAAACATATATGCTTGAACCTTATAATTCATGTATAAAGTAGTCTTAAATATTAATATCTATGAAATTATGGTTTAATATTTGGTTTTATTTTCACTGTTGCTCATAAAAAATGAGTACCTTTAAAACACATATCTTGCATTGCCTAAAATAATTTATCACCAGTGGTATGTACACTTCACTATGTAAAACATTGTAATACAATTTATCCCTCCTGAAAATTTCAGTTTTTAAATATAAATGTTTTAAAATCTTCTCTAGTCTCTCCATCTTTACTATTTCCCCAAATTAGAGATCAAATTAATAAATTATTATAAAATGTCAGAAACTTTAAAAGTTAGATATTTAATTAAGTTTACTCATACTTCACTTTGAATATGACCTTTCTAACATAGTAGGCACCCAAAATATTAGGTAATTTGTTTCTCACTTCATTAAATCAGAAATTATGTAATGGTATCTAAATTCTACTTCTACGTTTATTCATTATAAAAAATTTTGCGAGATTAGCATGCTTTAATATTTTATCAAGACAAATAAACATGACAAAATGTTTAATTCACAGAAAAATATCTTACACATCATATAGCCACACACAATAAAAAGAGTGTATACAGACAGCCCTCGGGTTATGTCGGACTCGACATACATCATTTCGTGGTTACGTTGCCATCTCCCATTGGGTTATGTCGGACTCGACATACATCATTTCATGGTTACGTTGCCATCTCCCATTTA
>NW_005371358.1:0-677 GCF_000412655.1 Myotis brandtii
GAGAGAGAGAGAGAGAGACATTGATGTGAGACACATTGATTTATTGTCTTCCAACCAGGGCTGGGGGTGGAACCTGCAACCCAGGTACGTGCCCTTGATTGGGAATGAACCTGAGACCCTTTGGTGTGCAGGCTACGCTCTAACCACTGGGAAACACCGGCCAGGCAGACTTCTTTTTTCTTAAATTTTTTTTCTATTACCATCTCTATATATAAAAGCCTAAGTGAACAAACAACCGAATGACCAGTTGACTGGTCACTATGACATGCACTGACCACCAGGGAACAGACGCTCAACGCACAGGATTGGGCTTCCTCCTGTCTGGATTGGGCCAAAACTGGCTCTCCGACATCCCGAGGGGTCCCGGATTGCAAGAGGGTGCAGGCCAGGCCAAGGGACCCCACCGGTGAACAAATTTGTGCACCGGGCCTCTAGTTGACATATAATATTATATTAGATTCAGGTGTACAACATTGTGATTGGGCATTTATATAACTTACGAAGTGATCAACCCATATGTCAAGTACTCAGCTGACACCACACATCTTCTATACTAATAAAAGGATAATATGCTAATTAGGCCAGGAGACCTTCCGGACATCCTTTCGGACAAAGCAGATGTCCTTCCGGACAAAGCACAGTAGTGGGGGCTGAGGCAGAGGCAGTTAGGGGTGATC
>NW_005371359.1:0-499 GCF_000412655.1 Myotis brandtii
TATTTATTTATTTATTTTAAATTCTTTATTGTTTAAAATACTACATATGTCTCCTTTTTCCCCCATTGACTTCTCTCCGGCCTTTCCCACCCGTCCCCCCAGCACATGCCCTCACCCCTCTACTGTCTCTGTCCATGGGTTATTCTTACATGCATGCATACAAGTCCTTTGGTTGATCTCTTACTCCCCCGCCTTGCCTTCCCTCTAAGGTTGGAAGGTCTGTGCGATGCTTCTATGTCTCTGGATATATTTTTGTTCATCAGTTTATGTTGTTCATTATATTCCACAAATGAGTGAGATCATGTGACATTTATCTTTCTCCAACAGGATTATTTCGCTTAACGTAATGCTCTCCAGGTCCATCTATGCTGTTACAAATGGTAAGAGTTCCTTCTTTTTTACAGCAGTGTAGTATCCATTGTGTAGATGTAATATGGTCTTTTAATTTACTCATCTACTGATGGCTGTTTCCAAATCTTATTGTAAATTGTGCTGCTAT
>NW_005371360.1:0-1859 GCF_000412655.1 Myotis brandtii
GTTCTGGGCTAGCAATGTGTGGTCCACTGCTGTCCCGTGGTGCTGGGCAGGAGCAGCAGAGGATTTTGCCCAACCGAAGGCTAATGTGCGTGTTCTGAGCATGTTCATGGTGGGCTGGGCTTAGCTGTGATGTTCGGTAGGTTAGATGTATCAAATACATTTTCGACTTACGATACTTTCCACTTACCATGGATTTATCAGGAAGTAACCCATTGTAAATTGAGGAGCATCTGTATACTAAAACCCACTGAATACTTTAAAGGGGTGAATTATACAGTATGTGCACTATATCTCAATAATTATAATTTTTTTTAAAAGTACAAGACATTTTTATATCTCAAAACAAATTTTTTAACAGTTAAAAAAAAAAACAGGTGGTCTGGAAGAATGTTCAAGGCAGAAGTTGTTAGCAGCTCAGATCTGGTCCCGAAGTTCCCCAGCCAGGAAGGAGACAGAACAGCACCACCCTGAGCGCTGTCAGCAACACCCACACCCGAGAGCAGAAAACTAGGCAGGCTTCCCGGAGGAGGTGTCGGTGAGTCCTGAAAGCAGTTAATGGGAGGCGAGGCTGGGGAAGCATTTCAGGCAGGTTGGTCCATCAAACGGGGGTGGAGAGGGAGGTCAGGGCCCCAAGCACCCATGCCCCGCCCCACAATGGATACCTCTGGCTTCGCCAGGCTCTTCTCCGTGCCCTGGAGCTGCTTCTGGTTCCAGTTGAGCCACATCTGGTGTAGCTTCTCCTGACCTTCCACCAGCTTCTGATCCATGCCCAGCTTGACACTTTCCATCTGGAGTAGGACAGAGAGCAGTGAGACAGGCTGCCTCCGGTGCCTGGCCCAGCTCAGCAGGGCCCCCGCACATTCCCGGGGAGGGGGTTCCCACAGGAGCCTGGGGAGCCCTCCTTCCTCCTTTTATCTGAGATAGCGGAGGTAAGGGAGGAGGGTGCTGTTTCCATAGCTACCTGGTGGTCACAGATTTTCTGCAGCTCCTCCCATTTTGTCTGTTTCTCCCCTCCCCTTGCACTGGGCCTGGCCGCCTCACAGGCTGTGGCCAACAGGTCATGTGCAGATGGAACAGCAGAGGCTTAAAAGTGCTTGTGATGGAACATTATTCAGCCTCAGAAAGGACGGGAACGCTGACAACTGCTACAGTGGAGATGAGCCTGGAGGACATTATGCTCAGTGACATAAGCCAGTCACAACAGGACAGATCCTGATTCCACTCCTAGGAGGTCCCTAGGGGAGTCAGATCCACAAACAGAAAGCAGATGGTGGGGACCAGGGGCTGGGGGAGGGGAGATGGGAGTCAGTGTTTAATGGGGACGGAGTGTCAGTTTGGGAAGACGAGAAGGTTCTAGAGATGGAAGGTGGTGGTGGCTGCACAGCAGTGTTGAATGTGCTTCATGCCACGGAGCTGTGCTTACAAACGGTTATGATGGTAAATTTTGTGTTACGTGTGGTTTACCACAAATAAAAGTATTTTAAAAGAGAGGAGACATCGTTAGCAGAGGGAGTAAAGAGGAAATAACAGCAATTTAGGGAACAGAAAAATAAGACCTGGCTGGGGATTTGACTATAAAGAGGCAGGGGAACTGTGTGGGGTGACGGAACTATTCCAAATCTCGATTTCGGTGGCAGTGATATGGCCATTTGTATTTATAAAACTCCTCAAGTGGTACACTTCGAAAGTGGTGGTTTTTACTGTGCATCAATTATACGTCTATGAAACTGACTTTCAACAACACACAACAAGAAAAAGGGCTCATGTGCTCTCACCGCACGTGGGTCCCTCAGACCACGTCCAGGGGAGGAGCTGTCTTGCTTAAGGAGGAGCCCACGGGAGGCCCAGCCTCCAGCCGA
>NW_005371360.1:7561-7913 GCF_000412655.1 Myotis brandtii
GATCAATGATTCTCCCTCATCATTGATGTTTCTCTCTTTCCCTCTCCCTTTCTCTCTGAAATCAGTAGAGATATATTTAAAAAAATAAAACTAAAAACCTGGTCCACAAAGAAGGTACTCATGTGCAAAGGTCGTGGGCTAGGCCAGAGCAGGTGTTCATTGTCTTTGCTCCCCTCACCTCCCCAGAGTGAGTTCCAAGGGGGAACAACTGTCCCACCGCTGTGCCTGGTACATACGGGTGCTGATGCTGTGAACACTGAGTGTGAAGGCCAACGGGCTGGAATGGAGCGAGAGGTGGGTGATGGGGGCAGGGCGGGGGTGGGACCGGATCAGGTGGGGCCATGTGGGCTGT
>NW_005371360.1:7923-8460 GCF_000412655.1 Myotis brandtii
AGGGTGGGGGGGCTTGGGCTTTTTCTCTGGGCAGGTGGGAGATATGAGGGGGTTCTGAGCAGATCTGGCTGGCACTGAGATCACTCATCCACCTGCTCAGTGGGGAATAGATTTGGGGTGTGAGGGGCATGCAGAAGAGGGAGGGGTCAGGGAGAAAGCTGTCACACTTGTCTCTTTTAGTTCAGGTGGACCACAGACTCAGTACCCAGCTCGGTCCCTGTGCCCCCGGGGCTCCCGGGCGCAGGTCTGTACCTTCCCCGTCTGCTGCTGTAGGATTGGCAGGTTCTCTTCCAGCTTGTCCAGCCCCCGATGGGCGTATTCACTGGCTGACGTGACTACAGGAGGTGGGACAGGACAGAAATATGACGGTTACTGCACATGAGCATCCCAAGGGGTCCCAGGAAGGTCAGCCACTAGTTTGGGGGAACAGGGCCATGGGTGGGGCAGACCCTCCCCGAACAGCCAGGAAGGGAGGTTCCATGTTCTCGGGGGGCCTCACTCACTCTGGGGCTCCAGCTTGGACAGGATGGGCTGGGC
>NW_005371360.1:10063-11527 GCF_000412655.1 Myotis brandtii
CTATTAATGGGGATGGGATTTCCATTCGGGCTGATGAAGAAGTTCTGGGATTAGAGAGTGGGATGGCTGCACATTGTAAGTGTACTTAATGCCTCTGCACTGTGTGCTCTTTGAAATGGTTAAAATGGTATATTTTTATGTTAAGTGTATTTTACCAGTTTTAAAAAAAGGAATGAAGCGCTGACACACACCGCATGGGTGAACCCCTAAAACATCCCACTCAGTGAAAGAAGCCAGACGCAAAGGGTCTCGTAGAGACTGGAACTAGAGTGGGTGCTGAGGTGGAAGGGGGGTGGAGGGGTGACTACTACTGGGTATTGGGTCTCTTTTGGGCAAGATGAAAAATGTTCTAAAACAGTACAGGTGGTGATGGCTGCAGAACTTGATAGTTCACTAAAAGTCACTGAGTAGCACCCTTCAAAGGGTGAATTTAATGCTATGTAGGTGATACCGCAATAGTCTATTAAAAGAGGCTTTTATTTAAATTGGGGGGGGGGGAGGGAGGAGGACAGGGACTGACTTCCTGGAAGGGGGACCCTAAGAGAACCTCCAGAGGCAGAGAACATTTTTCTTGGTGGTGGGGAGCCAGGCAGTTTCAAACTGTACCCCTGTTCTCCCAAGAGCCCCTGCGATTCCCAGTTCTCCTCCCCCATCTGTTAGTGGGGTACCTGTTCGAGGTCTGTGGGCTGGCTGTCCCCACCCAGTCAGAAAGATCTCTCTTAACCCCCACGAGCCCCCAGCAGCGCCCTGGCTCCCTTCCACGGCACCATGATGAGGGAAGCCTCAGCCCACAGGTGCAGGCCGTCCTCACCTGCTGTACAGGTTCTTCAGCTGTCACCTGGGTGTCGGCAGGGGCTTCTGTCTCATTGGTAGACATTTCTCAGAAGCACGCACTGTGGACAGATGGACTAGTCAGGTACAGCCCGACCCACCCCTCCCTCCAGGAGGAAGTTCACACCTGCACGCCGACACCCCCAACACACGCGGGTTCTGAGAGCCCTGCCTTCCAATCATTAACAGGCACCTGTGGGCCTGCTCCAGCGCAGGCGATGACTCAGCAGGCTGAGAGCCTGCCGTCGAACAAGCTCCCGGTGCTGCTGATGCCGCTGACCCAGGGCTATTCCTTGAAGCGGAAGGTCAGGGTGCAGCCCTCTGAGGGCTCACCTGTATCATTACTCCAGAGACACCCACGAAGCAGAACCTCTGTGGACGGCAATTTGCCAACAGCTACCAAGTTTCCAGAGGCATCTTCCCTTTGACCCAGAAACCTCACTGTGAGGACAGCCTCACACTTGTACTGCCACGTGGGCAGAGGCGGGTGTACCTGTGTTGTCCACAAGACACTGGTAACCTGTTTGCCCAGCAGAAGGGGACTAAAGAAAATACCAGATTAGCCCAGTGCCTGGGGGAAAAAAAGGGTATTTACATATAATTGACATGGACCAAGATACTGCAAAGAGACAA
>NW_005371360.1:13043-14139 GCF_000412655.1 Myotis brandtii
GGGAGGAGGACAGGGACTGACTTCCTGGAAGGGGGACCCTAAGAGAACCTCCAGAGGCAGAGAACATTTTTCTTGGTGGTGGGGAGCCAGGCAGTTTCAAACTGTACCCCTGTTCTCCCAAGAGCCCCTGCGATTCCCAGTTCTCCTCCCCCATCTGTTCGAGGTCTGTGGGCTGGCTATCCCCACCCAGTCAGAAAGATCTCTCGTAACCCCCAAGTGCCCCCAGCAGCGCCCTGGCTCCCTTCCACGGCACCATGATGAGGGAAGCCTCAGCCCACAGGTGCAGACCGTCCTCACCTGCTGTACAGGTTCTTCAGCTGTCACCTGGGTGTCGGCAGGGGCTTCTGTCTCATTGGTAGACATTTCTCAGAAGCACGCACTGTGGACAGATGGACTAGTCAGGTACAGCCCGACCCACCCCTCCCTCCAGGAAGGAAGTTCAACCTGCACGCCGACACCCCCAACACACGCGGGTTCTGAGAGCCCTGCCTTCCAATCATTAACAGGCACCTGTGGGCCTGCTCCAGCGCAGGCGATGACTCAGCAGGCTGAACAAGCTCCCGTGCTGCTGATGCAGCTGACCCAGGGCTATTCCTTGAAGCGGAAGGTCAGGGTGCGGCCCTCCGAGGGCTCACCTGTATCATTACTCCAGAGACACCCACGAAGCAGAACCTCTGTGGACGGCAATTTGCCAACAGCTACCAAGTTTCCAGAGGCATCTTCCCTTTGACCCAGAAACCTCACTGTGAGGACAGCCTCACACTTGTACTGCCACGTGGGCAGAGGCGGGTGTACCTGTGTTGTCCACAAGACACCGGTAACCTGTTTGCCCAGCAGAAGGGGACTAAAGAAAATACCAGATTAGCCCAGTGCCTGGGGGAAAAAAGGGTATTTACATATAATTGACATGGACCAAGATACTGCAAAGAGACAAAGGTTTGAATGGGGTAAAAGTATTTACTTGCATTTGTACAGAATCTTTTTTAAAAAAAAAATCATCACCCAAGGATGTTTTTCATTGATTCTAGAGAGACAGAGGGAGGAAGAGGGGGAGAGGGAGAAGGAGAGGGAGAGGGAGAGGGAAAGAGGGGGGAGA
>NW_005371360.1:14261-16322 GCF_000412655.1 Myotis brandtii
GAAGAGGGAGAGAGGGAGAGAGGGGGAGAAAGAGGGTGAGGGAGATGGAGAGGGAGAGAGGGAGAGAAGGGGAGAGGGGGAGAGAGAGGGAGAGGGAGAAGGGGAGAAGGAGAGAGAGAGGGAGAAGGGGAGAGGGAGAGGGAGAAGGAGAGAGGGAGAGGGAGAGAGGGAGACGGAGAGGGGGAGAGGGAGAAAGAGAAACATCGATCAGTTGCCTCCAGTATATGCCATGACCAGGAATCCAACCTGAGACCATTTAGCACACAGGACATGGCTCCAAACAACTGAGCCACACCGGCCAGGGCTGCACAGAATCTTTAAAGAGACACAGCTAACTGTTCAAGGTGGCCACCTTTCAGGGAGGAAGATCGGGTAGCTGCAGCAGGCTTCTGGCTTTTGAGCCAGGTAGATAATATTACTTTAAAAAAAATTAAGCTTAAAAGTAAATAAGTAAAAGAAGCTATTAGAAAGACCACGCCTGGCCCCACTGCAAGTCAGACTCGGGGGGTGTGAAGGGCGAGGGAGGCTCCCAGAGGAGTCTCATCACACATTTGCAGGTGAGATGTGAGCACAGATGTGCTTCGTCTTCCTGGCCAGGTGAGAGGAGATGGATAGAATATCCTCACCTAGATTCCAGGAGCCTCCGCTCTGCCCACACTGCTGTGCTAATGTGCTGGGCAAGGAGCTTCCTCTCCGCTGGCCTCAGGCCTCTCACTCGTAAAATGGGGCTAACGGTAGTGCCCGCCTTAAAGGCTGGTCCCACAGGCCATTCTGGAGTGAGCCTCTTGAGAAGCCCTGACCTTGACTCTGAGTTTCCTTCTAGAGGAAAGAAGCCCAGAAGTGTTTCACCATCCCCAAGTGCAACCTGATGTTTGTGTGTTCTTTTTAAAAAAATGTATTTTTATTGATTTCAGAGAGGAAGGGAGAGGGAGAGAGATAGAAACATCAATAATGAGAATCATTAGTCGGCTGTCTCCTGCATGCCCCACACTGGGGATTGAGCCCGCAACCCGGGCATATGCCCTGATCGGGAATCCAAGTGTGACCTCCTGGTTTATAGGTTGATGCTCAACCACTGAGCCAAGCCAGCTGGGCCAACCTGATGTTTTGAGAGCGCCAGTTCTGGAGTCTGAACCCGGTTTGCTTTTTAAAAAGTTTTATTGATTTTGAGAGAGAGAGAGAGATATGGGGGAGGGAGCAGAGAGACAGAAAGAGAAACATCGATTTGTTGTTCCACTGACTTATCCATTGGTTGGCTGATTCTTGTATGTGCCCTGCAACACTGGCGTATCAGGATGACGCTCTAACCAACCGAGCCAGGGCAAAACCGGGTTCTAACCCCAGCTTTGCTCCTCTCTAGCAGTGGGGGCTTGGAAAGGCAGCACCCCTCCTTGGGGCCTCGCTGACCACATCTATACCGATTAGCTTAGATACCCATTCCTAGCTCAGGGTCCCCGCAGGTTGGAGGAGATGCTGCACCTGTGGTGCTTAACCTGACACATAGTAGGTGCTCAATAAGCAGACCCATGTCACACCACTCTGGCTGAGGCGTACACGGGGAAAGCAGTCGGCAATGAGATTCCTGCTCGTGACTTGGTCCCAACTTGTCACAAAAGCTCCTCACCCAACTGAGGAGACACTTGTCCCTGTTGATCGTCGCCTGAGTCCCCCCCACCTTCCCCGGAGCTCGCCAGGCAGCTTAGAGGTCCTCCTCCCACCCCCTGGAACCGGTTTCACCCAGGAGACCACTGCAGATGTCAGCACCCCACTGAGGTCCTGGGGGGGGGGCGGTGTCTATCTACAACCCGCCTGCAGCGGCCGGGACTGCGTGGAGTCGCACAGCCGTGCAGTGGCGGCCAGGATCGCTCAGATCCAACTTCCAAAGTTCCCAGACACCGAGGTCCCAGGCCCGGCCTGTCATCTCGGTCCCGACAGAGGTCCCAAGGCCTCAGGTAAGGGGTAGGCCTTCCCTCCCCGGCCCGGCCCCCGCCCCTGGTGCAATCCGCTGGCCGCACCCCCCGGGGGAAGGGGCGGGGCTTGTCACTGTCCTCAAGGGTCAGA
>NW_005371360.1:17125-26235 GCF_000412655.1 Myotis brandtii
GTGAGCGCTGTCCTGGTGTCCCCGGGGCCCCCTTCCTCCGGCGGCCAAACCGAGGCTGTAAGAACTCTGTGTCAGGGACCACGTCCCCACCGTGGGCACCGGAGTGAGGGGGCCAAACCAGACCCAACATTTTAACAGTTGTAACCACAACGGTGAGCAGATAGCTCGTGCCTTCTGCCTCCCTGCCCTGCATAGCGCCACTTACTTCTCCTGCACCTGTGTCCCCGTGTCCCCATTTCACAGTAGAGAAAACTGAGGCTCAGAGACCGCCCACCTAGGCAATGCAGGGAGGAAGTCCTCGACTGACTCTTGGAGCAATCCCTTCCTGAAGCCACACCCATTTGGATTTTTCCCCTCCAAGAAAACTATCCTCTTGGTCTATAAACCAAGTTCTAGACTCAGATGTCCCCAGGGGCGGCGGAAGGTAAATGGGGTGGCAGCATGCCCTGCCTAGACAGGGCAGAGCATTGTCCTGCGGAGAACCACCTAGGGATTGTAGATCCACGGGAATTCCAGACGGTACAAGCACTGCCCTGCCTTTTAGAAAACTATTGGACCAAATAAAACCCAGTCAGAGGCCACCAGTTTGCCACCTTTGCTAAATTATGTGGGTTGAGGTGAGACTTCTGGAACTTCCAGAAAGAATATGGAACCCTAGCCGGTTTGGCTCAGTGGATAGAGCATCAGCCTGCGGACTGAAGGGTCCCAGGTTCGATTCTGGTCATGGCACATGCCCGGGTTGTGGGCAAGATCCCCAGTGTGGGGTCTGCAGGAGGCAGCCAATCAATGATTCTCTCTCATCCTTGATGTTTTTATCTCTCTCTCTCCCTCTCCCTTCCTCTCTGAAATCAATAAAAATATATTTTAAAAAACACAAGGTCACACAGTTCTAAAGTCATATAACTCTAAAGTCACTGGTAGCCCTGACAATGTGGTGCAGTGGTTGAGCGTCGACCCATGAACCAAGAGGTCAAATGTTTGATTTCTGGTCAGGGCACATGCCTGGGTTTCAGGCTCGGTCCCCAGTAGGGGGCATGCAAGAGGCAGCCGATCAATGTTTCTTTTCCATTGGTGTTTCTATCTTTCTCTTCCATTCTCTCTTCCTTTCTAAAAACAACAACAAAATATTTTAAAAATTAAAAAAATAAAGTAAAATTGTGTTTCTCAATAAATAAATAATTGGTAGTCTTCAGCTTCTGAGTGGCCTTTAGCGCTGGGACGTAGCCAAAATGTTCCTGGTCAAGGGGTTGTAACCGATTCTGATTTGGAAAATAATGTCCTAGTGATTTTGCCCCACCTCCTTCTGAACAAAAAGAGGAGTCTTGCTCCTCTCCTTCCTTGGTGTGGGGCTCAACCCCCACCCTCCAGTCCCCAGCGAGCGAAGTCAAGGACATTTGCCATTGAGCATGTGCACCTGTGGTGGAGGAGGGGCAGGGAAAGGCAGCTGCACTGCTTTCACCACCACGGCCCCGTCCTCCTGCAAGCCTTCCTGCCTGCCTCCCCGTCTCCCCCTTCCTGCCTGCCTCCCCGTTTCCCCCACGCTAGGGTTGCCAGGTAAGATACAGGACGCCCAGTTCACTTCACATTCAGAATGAATACCTTTGGGGGCTCTAAGTATATCACGTGATATTTGGGATATACTTATACTAAACATTTGTTCATTGTTGATCTGAAATTCAAATGGAGCTAGGCATCCTTTTTATTTTGTTGGTTTCGAGAAATCTGACAGCTCTAGTCCTAAACCCATTTCCCTTTCTCTGCCCCGGCCATGTCTTCATGGATAATCTGTCATCTCCCAGCCTTGGGGGCTCCTGGACAGGTATTGCCCTCAAGGAAAGGTGATGTCATACCTCCATCGGCACCCAGAGTTGTCTGTCTTCCAAGTCTTTGTTTCTGAGATTTTTGCCTGCTGCCTCCTTTGCCTCCTCTCCCCTCCCCGCCTCCTCCTCATACCCCCTTCTCTTGTTGGTTCCTCCTCCTCTTTTTCCCTCTCCCCCGGCTCTTCCCTCTCTCCTTCTTCCTCTTCCTCCTCCTCCTCCTCCTCCCTCCTTTTCCTTCTTCCTCCACTCCACCCCTTCCAGTGGGAGGACTCTAAAAACTCTTCAGTTCTTATCAACTGAGTGTAGCGGAGGGAGAAGCAGGCCAGCAATGTGCCACAAGGTGGCGCTGCTGGCCCCAGATTGGTCTCTGCCTGGTCCAGGTGTCCTTTGTCTGCCCTCCGACCCTTGCCTCGTCCATTCATCCGTTTATCAAGCATCTCCTATTATGTGTACGCCATACCAGGCCTGGCCTTGAGGACCCAGTAATCACTGGCTTTTCATCCATTCAACAATTATTAAGCACCTGCTGTGTGCCAGGCCCTTGCTAGGCAGCCCTGGGGACCTGGTGTCCACCTCAGCCTTCCCGGCACTCCTAGTCCAGTGGGGAGACACACATGGGACCAGCAGGACCACACTAAGACCTTCACGGGCCCAGGGCACTTTTGCCAACGCAGGTCCCTCCCTCCATGAAAAAAATGCTACAAATTATCTTTTACAGCTGCCTTGGTATCATTTTATTAATTTTTCCTCCTGATTTTCAGAGAAATTAAAATAAAACCATTTTGTTCATCCCTAAAAGTGTTGCGGAACCTGAGTCTCCTGTGTCTGGTGGGTGAGTTGGCTCTGGTGACCAGGTGGATGAAATAGAGAGTGATCAGGGCTGTGAAGGGGGTGCACAGGCATGGTGGAGCCCAAAGGAGGGGCTGGACCCAGTTGGGCGGGGAATGGGGAGTCCTGGAAGGCTTCCAGGAGGAGGTGATGTCTAAGCTGAGGCCCAAGACATGAATAGGGGTCAGGCAGGTGAAGGTATTGGAGAACTGTTTCAGGCAGAGGGATCAGACAGTGTGAAGGTACAGATGAGGCTGGAGGGTAGAATGCTGTGGGGGCCAGGGTGTCAAGGAGGAGAGATGGAGTTCGAGTTAGGCTGGCAAGGGCCAGACTGACAGAGTCCTGAGGGCACTGGGGAGCCACAGAAGACTCTAGAGCAGAGTCAGGAAGACAGTTTGGAACATTCGAAAGATCTCTTGGGCCTCCCTGTGGAGGCCCTGAGAAAGGAAAGACCAGGAAAAGGAAAACAAGCCCACCTTTCTTAGGTGAGGCTTGAAGAAAGGGTAGCACTTAGAAAGGTGGAAGGTGGGGCGTAGGAGGACATTCCAACACCGTGATGTTGATTCCTTGAGGAAGTGTTTATTAAGTGCCTCCTGTGTGCCCTTCTGGGGACATGGCGGTGAACCAGGAAGAGAACATCCCCTGCCCTCTTCGAGGGAGACGGACCAGATACAAAACTACAAAGTACACATTATAGAGTCTGTTGGAAGGTGGCGTGAGCTGTGGAGAAAACTACAGCAGAAGGGAGGACGGAGCGTCGGGGCAGTTTGTGATTTTCAAATAAGGTGGACAAGGGAGACCTCACCGAGGTGGTGACGTTTGAGCTGAGACCTACAGGAGGGAGGTGGTTGAACTACCTAAGTGGCTCTCTGGATGAGGTGTGCATTACGCAGCAGCAACAGCTGGTGCAAAGGTCCTGGGGTAGGACTCTGCCCTGTTGCAGGGACAGGGAGGAGGCCGTGTGGATGGAGCAGAGTGAGTGGGGGCGGGGGAAAGGGGAGGGCAGGGAGGAGTTGGGTAGGTCCTACAGGGCCTTGGGAGAGCAGGGAGGACGTGGGCTTCTCCCAGGAGGAAGATGGGAGTGCTGGACGTCTGAGGATGGAGGGACAGGACCTGACTCCGGTTGGGGCCATGGGCTACGCCTGGGGTCCTGAGAGAACAGAAAGCTTTTGGGACAGCAAAGCTAAGCAAGGAAGAGCAGTAGAGTGGGGGGGCAGGTGGGAGCTCAGGTCCCATAGCAGTATGTGCAGGGAGAGGGGCAGATGGGAGAGAGACTGCAGAGAGAAAGAGTGGACAGGCCACGGTTCAGAAGGTGAGGTTGACACGGGCCTCTGGCTGGGGGCCCTTGGGTATGGGAGGGGGGGACAGCAGGGCCATCTCTGAGGCTGGGACCAGCCGAAGAGCAAGTTAGGGGGGATGTTGGTGAGCCCAATCTTGCCTCTCCCAGAGCCCCTGGCCTAGGATGGCAGGCTTATCGAATAAAAATATGCTGCGACACACAGTTACGTGCGAATTCCAGATACACAAAAAATACTTGTAAGCAGAAGTTTGTCCTAAATATTCAAAGGACACACGTATGCTAAGAAACCACTTGTTTACCTGTGTGTCCTGTATTTTTTTCTGGTGGCCCAAACCCAGCCATGACAGGCCTGCCCATGTCTTCCCCTGCGCCACAGAACCGGCCAGTGGGGGACGGCCTGACCGACCGACTGCGGCTGCCCCATGGCCAGGAGGCAAGGTTTTGTCTCCTCGGCCCGCTAGCCAAGGAAGCTGGCTCTTTTAACAGGCAGGCCCTGGCCTGGCCTGTGTCCTGCGCCACCTCCGAGCCCCTCCCCCACCCTGCCCCTCCCTCGTGGCGCCAGCTGTCCAATGCTTCCTGCCCGGTCACCTGGGTTGGAGGAGGGGGAGGGGACATGTGCTAAGACACACTGTTCCTGGGCCAGCCCTTCCAGGCGAGGCGGGTCCCACTGGGCACCCTCAGCCCCAGATGCCAGGCCAGGGGTCTGGCCGCGGGAAGGTCTCCACGGGGCTTTAGTTCCCTCTCCCCACGCCCACCCTCTCTTGGCCTTGGTGGCCCATCCAGCTCCTGGCCAGACATCTGAGGCCCCCTGGCCTTAAAGCGAAGTTCGGGAGGCAGAGCGGGCCGACTTCCTCGTCAGAAGGCACCGGAAGGACAGAGGCCGAGGGGCAGCTTACCAGGAACTAGGTCCCTCCAGGCCACAGCCACCACCCCCCACACTGAAGGCCTTGTCTGGGGTGGCCAGGCCCGGAGACTCAGGACACGGCCCTCCAAGTGCCAGCTGCCGGGACGTGCCAGTCACGTTGGCAGGGGAAGAACACGCAGTTCTTGGCTCTCCTGGCTGCCCCTTTGTTCCCAGGCAGAGATGGGGGGCTGTTGTCCTGGCAACCAGCCCTCCCCCCACACCAAAGAGTGTCTTGAGGTGAAGACGGAGGCACCTGGGATCTAGGCGTTCTGGCCAGAGAGGGTCCCCCTGTCCCCCAGGGTGGCAAAGGAGGCCCCTCCTCCAGCCAGCCCTGCCTGCTCAGAGCTCATGAGTCTCAGACCAGGGGGGGCGGGGGGAGGCCAGGTCACCCCCTGGAGATGGGCGAAGGGGAGGACATTCCCAGCGGGGCAGGCTTTGTGGTGGCAGTTGCGGGCCTTGCCGGTTCTGTGTGCCTGGCTGCAGCTGGTGCTGGTCGCTTTGGTTGGGGAGGGGGAGGGGTGCATGGGTGGGATATGTTATTTTAGGGGTGGAGGCAAGGGAGCGTGAGAGGCACCCCCCAGGGCAGGAAGTAGGACGGCCCCAGCTGTGTTCTCTGGTTGGCCCACCTGGTCCTGTGGGCACCACGGGCCACCGCACAGGAAGTGTTCCCAACGCCCGCCTGTGTGGTGCCCTGAACCTGGGGCCTGGAGAGGAGGCAGCCAGCGGGGAGGGTGCAGGGGCTGAGATTGTGGGTCCGAATCTTCCAGAAGACCCCAGCTGCGGTGAGTGCCGTGACCGCTTACTTTGGCTGATAAGGTTTATAGACTTTGGCTCATTTAATCCCAGGTTCTTCAGGAGGGATCGGCTATTGATGACGCTCAGAAACAAGGGACACGCCCAAGGTCACACAGCAAATGAACGGAGCTGGGATTCTATTAGCATTTGCTCTCAGATAGACTAACTCAACATAGGCTCCCAACCCTGTGGCGTGAACAGGAGTCCCGGCCTAGGCGCGGTCCTTGGCGTACTTGGGGTGACTGGAGACATTTTTGGTTGTCCTGACTAGGGGGTGCTCCTGTCATCAAGTGCATGGGGGCCAGGGATGCTGTTCAACACCCCACAGTGCCCACGATGGTCCCACTCAGGAAATAATCCAGCCCCCAATGTAGCGTCTTGCAGAGATGGAAAAGTAATAACATTAATAGTAATAGTTATTTTTATCAAATATTATCTCCATGCTGCAGATGAGGAAACTAAGGTTCAAAAAGCCTTTATTTGGACTTCTGGGTCTCCCCAGGTACCCATTATCCTTAGCTGCTTCCACAGCGCTTTTTTCAGCTTTGCAGTAAGGGAAACTGAGGCCCAGAGCGAAGCTATGAATGAAGGCTCGAACCTACAACATCAGCACAAGCTCCTCTGCTCTCGTGGTGTAGAAGTCGCTTTTCACACATCAAGCCTGCAGTGGCTGCGCTGGCTCGGACACTCTTGGGTCCCCATCCCACTCTCGTGGGGTACAAGTCCCTTTTCACACATCAAGCCTGCAGTGGCTGCGCTGGCTCGGACACTCTTGGGTCCCCATCCCAACTGATGCCGAGGGACCCGGGCCAGCGATGTCACCTGCCTCAGCATTGCATCTCTGTGACAGGTCCCTTCCTTTTTAGCTGAAGCAGTAACAATGAGTGGCCCTGTGGTTCACAAGTGGTATGTGCTGTGGCTAGGGGGTCTAATTCTGGCTGTGAGAACTTGGGCAAATCACTGCATGTCTCTGAGGCTCTGTGGTTCACAAGTGGTATGTACCGTGGCTGTGAGAACTTGGGCAAATCACTGCATGTCTCTGAGCCTCAGTTGCCCCATCTGTAAAATGGGAGTGATGATTGTTGTCCTGAATTCAAAGACGATGGAGAGAATTCAATGAGGCAATATATATATCACAGCACAGTGCCTGGGACACAGTAAGTACTATATAATGGTTGGATGCTATTAGTATTTAAATTTTTTAAAATTGTGGTTAAATACACACAACATAAAATGTAACGTAACCATTTTTAAGTGTACCGCAATGAGGCAATATATATATCACAGCACAGTGCCTGGGACACAGTAAGTACTATATAATGGTTGGATGCTATTATTATTTAAATTTTTTTAAATTGTGGTTAAATACAACATAAAATGTAACGTAACCATTTTTAAGTGTACCGTTCATATTGTTATGCAACCATCTCCATCATCCATTCCCAGAACTTTTCTATCTTCCCAAATTAAAACTCTGTCCCCATTAAACACTAACTCCCCATTCCCCTCCCCAGTCCCTGGCTCCCACCATCTACATTCTGTCTGTGGATCTGACTCCTGTAGGGACTTCCTGTGAATGGAATCACACAGTATGTGTTCTTTTGTGTCCGAGTTGTTTCACTGAGCATAATGGCCTCAAGGTTCATTCATGTTGTAGCAGGTGTCAGAACTTCCTTCCTTTTTAAGGCTGAGTAATATTCCATTGTCTGGATGGACCACACTGTGTGTATCTTTTCATCCAGCAGTGGACACTCAGGTTGCCGGACCAGGATAGTAACAATGTAAAGGTTGAGAATCTGGAAGGATTTTGAAGGTGGATCCAATGGGTTATGCCGAGAAATTGGTTGGGAAATGTGTTTATGCAACCTCCATCACCCATTCCCAGAACTTTTCTATATTCCCAAATTAAAACTCTGTCCCCATTAAACACTAACTCCCCAACCCCCTCCCCAGCCCCTGGCTCCCACCGTCTACTTTCTGTCTAAATTTGACTTCTCTTAGGACCTCCTGTGAGTGGACTCATGCAGTATTTGTCCTTTTGTGTCCGAGTTGTTTCACTGAGCATAATGGCCTCAAGGTTCATTCATGTTGTAGCAGATGTCAGAACTTCCTTCCTTTTTAAGGCTGAGTAATATTCCATTGTCTGGATGGACCACACTGTGTGTATCTTTTCATCCAGCAGTGGACACTCAGGTTGCCGGACCAGGATAGTAACAATGTAAAGGTTGAGAATCTGGAAGGATTTTGAAGGTGGATCCAATGGGTTATGCCGAGAAATTGGTTGGGAAATGTGTTTTTAAAAAATAGATCCACAGCCCTGGCCAGTTTCTCAGTGGTTGGAGCATCGGCCCACAGACTGAAGGGTCATGGGTTCGATTCCCCGTCAAGGCCTCCTACTTTGGTTGCAGGTTCAATCCCTGGCCCCAGTCAGGACACGTGCGTGCCGGAGCCAGTCGATGTAGCTCTCTCACATCAATGTTTCTCTCTCCCCCCCCTCCCTTCCACTCTCTCTCTAAAGATCAATGGAAATAATATCCTTAGGTAAAGATTAAAAATAATAATAATAAGAAAAAAATAGATCCACAAATTTTTACTATTTTTTTTTATTTTTGATCCACAATTTTTTTTAAAGGTGGAGGTTAATTCTCCTCCTCAGGCATGTGGGCTGAACTTAGTGAATTGTGTCCCACAAACAAAATATGGTAGAAGTGATTGAGTTTGTCACTTCTGAGATCAGGGCATAAAAGGCATTCGGTGCCTGGCCTCCTTTCTCTCTGTCTTGGACCACTTCCCCCAGAGGAAGCCAGCCACCATGTGGTGAGGACACTCAAGAAGCCCCCATGGCAAGAAACGGAGGCCTCCCACCAACGGCCATGTGAGGAGCTATCTTGGAAGCGGCTCCTGCAGCCCCAGTCAAGCCTGTAAATGCATTTTGCAAAGCTCTCTCTGTGGCTGCTGTGTTGAGACTGGACTGTGGAGGGAAGGAGTGAAAGCAGGGCCGCCTGGGAGAGGCCACCTGAAAGCTCCAGGCATGCATTGAGGGTAGCCTGCATTCAGGTAGTGGCAGGGGAGGTGGAGAGAAATAGGTTGAATAATTACTTAGGCCCTGGTCAGTGTGGCTCAGTTGGTTGTTGTCCCATGTACCAAAAGGTTGCTGGTTCGATTCCTGATCAGGGCACATACCCAGGTTGCGGGTTCCATCCCCGGTTGTGGTGAGTGTGTGAAGCAACCAATCGATGTTTCTCTCTCCCTCTCCTTTCCTCTCTCTCTAATAATAATAATAATAATAATAGCTGGGCTAGCATGACTCAGTGGTTGAGCATTAACCTATGAACCAGGAGGTCATGGTTCGATTCCCAGTCAGGGCACATGCCCTGGTTGCGGGCACGATCCCCAGTGTGGGGCGTGCAGGAGGCAGCTGATCAATGATTCTCTCTCATCATTGATGTTTCTATTTCTCTCT
>NW_005371360.1:26461-35302 GCF_000412655.1 Myotis brandtii
ATCATTGATGTTTCTATTTCTCTCTCTCTCTCCCTTCCTCTCTGAAATCAATAAAAAATATTTTAAAAAAATTATTATTATTATTTAGGAAGTAACACAAACAGAACTTAGGAGAATAAAAGGTCAGTAATAACCCTTAGGTGGGGCCTTCAGTGCAATGGAGAGCTGAGGGCTGAGGGTGAAGCAGGTAGAAGTAGGGATGGAAGAAGATGGGGTGACAGGCTGAGCTGTGGCCACATTGAGCCCATGTCCAAGG
Organism: Myotis brandtii; assembly: GCF_000412655.1. Classification (NCBI taxonomy): domain Eukaryota; kingdom Metazoa; phylum Chordata; class Mammalia; order Chiroptera; family Vespertilionidae; genus Myotis; species Myotis brandtii. The sequence goes on from NW_005371360.1 coordinate 26,718, forward strand.
GCTTCCATAAATGTAGTTATAAGAATAGATTAGAGGCTCTCAACTGGGGGTGATTCTGCCCACCCAGGGGACACTTGGCAATGTATGGAGACATATTTGGTTGTCACAAATGGGATGGGGGAGGGGGGGGAATTGCTGTTGGCATCTTGTGGGTAAAAGTGAGAGATGGTGGTCAATATCCTACAATACACAGGACTTTCCCCTATAAAAATAATCATCTGACCACAAATGTCATGTGTGGAGAAATCCTAGGGTAGACCAATGGCTGGAATAAGCAAATCTCAGTTTTAGTGGAGTTTGTTTACTCAATAAAGTTTTATTTCTTGTTGTATGTGACAATCAAGTGCAGATCAAGTTTCCTGGGCAGCTCTCTTCCAGTCCTCTCCAAGCAGCTGGCAAAAGGGGAAAGAAAGAACAAGACACCTCTGGAAAGTTTTTAATGGATCTGACTGGGAGTTATATCACTTCCTCTTGCATTCCAAGTCAGAGGCCAAGTCAGTCACGTGGCCTCACCTCACTGCAAGGGATGCTGGGAAACGTAGTCTAGCCCTGTGCCCAGAAGGAAATATTTTGACATTGAACCTGTTGGTGCCACAGTATTATTATTGTCCTCGTTATTTCTGTTATTATTTAGACCTAGCAGCTTCCTGAACATATTTTTCTACTCCCATGTTTTTTCTCAACTCTATTCCATCCACAGGGTTAGTGGAATGATTTTCAAACCTATTTTTTATCAAATCCTCACTCTCTATCCCATCAACAAAGAAAAACACTCCAAATATTTCAAGCCAAGTTCAGTGCCCTTGGCCTAGCGTTTCCAGAATTCAAAATGTTGATCAAACAGTGGAATATGGGTGTCTGCGGAAATAAACCTGGAAGGTCATGTGTATTTCAGGTCCTAGAAGAGGAAGGGGCATAGCTCTGCCAGTCATGGCTGGAAGGCTTCCTGAAAGAGGAGTCCTTGATGCTGTGTCTTTGAAGGAAGCGGAAGCCCCAAATCCAAAATCTGCGATGTGGAGAATAAGAAGGGTGTGGCATCAGGGAAGTCAAGGGAAGAGGATGTTTGAGGAAAAAGGATGCGATCAGCTCTAAGGAATGCTGGGCAGAGATTAGAAAGATGATGGGGGTGGGAGGGTAGTGGGGTGGGGGTGGTATAGGGAAAGCTCCTCTTTGCGGAACAATTCAGGTAGCAGATGTAGAAGGAATCTATAGGTTTAGAAAAATCATTGTTTTGCAACCACCAGTGAAATAACTGATTCAAGACAGAACTTGGGTTAAGTTACCTAACCTGGGAGAGACCAAGATGGCGGCATAGGTAAACACCGGAGACTGCTGCCGCAAACAACCACTTCAAAAATACAACTAAAAGACGGAACGGACATCACCCAGAACCACAGGAAGGCTGGCTGAGGAGAGACTCTTCAACTAGAAGGAAAAATAACAGCACACCGAGGCTCAGAGGAGGCGCAGTGTGGAAAAAACTCAGGTGCGGAGGTGCGCGCGCAAAGCGGGCTGGTGGCTGAGAGCGCGGTTGTCGTTTTCGGTCAGGGGGGAGTCTCAGACTCTGAGCTCCAGATACGGGCGAATCGCTGGGGACTCGGACCCAAACGGGAGAAGCGGGAGTGTCTGGCATCAGTTGGAAGGCAGCTTTCCCTCCGAGGTTTGCAGCGGTTCCGGGGGTTCTGAGAAGCAGAGCCTCTGGGAACAGGACTGAGGGCACCATAACGGCTCCCTCCGCCCGCCCTGTTGAGCCCGCCCCGCCCAAGCCCTGCGCAGAGCCATTTGCCGGATAGCCTCAGGCAAAGGCTAGATTAGCACCTCCCCAGAGGACAGAAGTTTTCCGCGGCAGACACAGCTGATTCACACAGCCAGTCGGCCTGGTGGTCAAATCCCTCTAGTATTAACTACAACAATCAAGGCTCAACTAGAACAAGACTGCGCACAAAGACCACTAGGGGGTGCACCAAGAAAGCATAAAAAATGCGGAGACAAAAAAACATGACAGAAATGGAGGATATAGAGCTAAAAAACGCAATTTTGAGGGCTTGCAATAAACTTCTGGAGAGCCTCACGAAAACTAATGAGACCCTCGATGCTATGATAAAGAAACAACTAGAAATTAAGCATACACGGTCGGAAATAAAGAATATTACACCCAATAGCAGACCAGAGGAGCGCAAGAATCAAGCCAAAGATTTGAAATGCGAAGAAGCAAAAAACACCCAACCGGAAAAGCAAAATGAAAAAAGAATCCGAAAATACGAAGATAGTGTAAGGAGCCTCTGGGACAGCTTCAAGCGTACAAACATCAGAATAATTGGGGTGCCAGAAGATGAGAGACAGCAAGATATTGAAAACCTATTTGAAGAAATAATGGCAGAAAACTTCCCAGGCAACCAATCAATGTGTCTCTCTCACATCAATGTTTTTCTCTGTCTCTCCCCCTCCCTCCCACTCTCTCTAAAAAACAATGGAAAAAATATCCTGGGGTGACGATTAAGAACAACGACAAAAAAGAACAATGTGAATGTGCTTACTGCCTCTGAACGGTGCGCTTAAAAATGGTTACGAGGGTAAATTTTACGCACGGAATGTTTTACTAAAACAATACAGATATATGGGGCAGTGGGGAATGGGAAGGTGGAGCACAGACCTGAGATGGCTGTGCTGCCCTGTGAAAGCCCAGAGAGCGGGAATGGTCCTGTCGTTTCCTCGAGGAACTTCTGATTCTTAGCATATGGGGTGGAGCGCAGAGCATCGCAGTGAAGTGCTATGATGCTGCAACTTACTTCAAAGCGGTTAGGGAGAGAGAGGAAGAAGGAAAGGGGAAAATGGTCAATACCAACCATGGAGAACGGAGGGGGGGAAGATCATGTGTCTATTGTATCGGTCTTTCAACTCTTTTCCATAGGATAGGATTTTTCCAAATAAAAACCTAAGATAATAAGAAGACAAGGACAGTGAGGCGACAAGGTCCTCCAAACCCTAGAGGTGACTATTACTGTTCTCTCCATTTTACAGATTGGGAAACTGAGGCTCAGAGAGGAGAAATCACTTGCCCTAAAGCAGAAGTAGGGATAGAATAGTGAGGTGAAACAACCCAGCACGAAATCTGAGGCCTGCTCCTGGTTCAAAAGTGCCCCTGTCCTGACGGATGCCGCTCCCCCCCCAACCCCTGGCCCGTGAGGGGCATTCACCAGCTGACTTATGACCGACCACGGTGCCTGAAATGCTTCCTGTCCTGAACTTGACCCCTGTTATGCACTTGACCCCTGAACAATGCGCTCTGAACTTCAAGGGTCCCCTTATACCCAGATTGTTTCAACTGACCCACAGAGTCCAAACCTGTGTCGTTCAAGGGGCAACTGTACTCCATTCTACAAACACCTGGGGGCTGGGTGGTGCGGGGCCTGAGGAGGACTCTGCCATGGCTCCCCCAGCTCAGTTCCCCCAGGCACAGAGCAGAGCAAGACACAGGCCTTTGCAGGGCACGTGGTCGGGATGAGATGCAGGAAGGGGACTGGGCCTTGGCTCTGCAGCGGTGAAGAACACAGCCCTCTGGACATGGTTCGAGGACATGGGGATGGCCCAGGCGTGGCCTCGGAGCCTCGAGGATCTCAGGCTGGGGCTCAGGACATTAGGGCAAGCAAGGCCATCCCCATCCCCCCTCCTTCCCCCCAGAAAGGCTTTTTTGTGAGTTTCTGGGAAGCGGAACAGCCAGATGAGGACACCCTAGGGAAGATCACATACCCAAGCCAGCAGGGGTACATCCCACCCCAACCCAGCAGCTCCCCCACCCCCCACGACTAGCTCTTTTGCAGATATCCTAAGAATGTGGATATAAGTGAGGGGCCTCTCCCTCGACCTCCCCAAAAGATAAAAAAATAATTAAATCTGTGCATCCTATTCACTCTGTCTCCCCCCGACACACACACACACACACACACACACACACACACACACACACACACACACACAGTTTTATATTGGGAAGATGAGAAAGTTCTGGGGATGGATGGTGGTGCTGGTTAAAGAACAATGTGGTCCTAGCCGGTTTGCTCAGTGGATAGAGCATCGGCCTGTGGACTGAAGGGCCCCGGGTTCGATTCCGGTCAAGGCAACCAATCAATGTGTCTCTCTGACATCAATGTTTTTCTCTGTCTCTCCCCCTCCCTCCCACTCTCTCTAAAAAACAATGGAAAAAATACCCTGGGGTGACGATTAACAAGAACGATGACAAAAAAGAACAATGTGAATGTGCTCACTGCCTCTGAACGGTGCGCTTACAAATGGTTTCGAGGGTAAATTTTATGCACGGAATGTTTTACTAAAACAATACAGATATATGGGGCAGTGGGGAATGGGAAGGTGGAGCACAGACCTGAGATGGCTGTGCTGCCCTGTGAAAGCCCAGAGAGCGGGAATGGTCCTGTCGTTTCCTCGAGGAACTTCTGATTCTTAGCATATGGGGTGGAGCGCAGAGCATCGCAGTGAAGTGCTATGATGCTGCAACTTACTTCAAAGCGGTTAGGGAGAGAGAGGAAGAAGGAAAGGGGAAAATGGTCAATACCAACCATGGAGAACGGAGGGGGGAAGATCATGTGTCTATTGTATCGGTCTTTCAACTCTTTTTCCATAGGTAGGATTTTTCCAAATAAAAACCTAAGATAATAAGAAGACAAGGACAGTGAGGCGACAAGGTCCTCCAAACCCTAGAGGTGACTATTACTGTTCTCTCCATTTTACAGATTGGGAAACTGAGGCTCAGAGAGGAGAAATCACTTGCCCTAAAGCAGAAGTAGGGATAGAATAGTGAGGTGAAACAACCCAGCACGAAATCTGAGGCCTGCTCCTGGTTCAAAAGTGCCCCTGTCCTGACGGATGCCGCTCCCCCCCCAACCCCTGGCCCGTGAGGGGCATTCACCAGCTGACTTATGACCGACCACGGTGCCTGAAATGCTTCCTGTCCTGAACTTGACCCCTGTTATGCACTTGACCCCTGAACAATGCGCTCTGAACTTCAAGGGTCCCCTTATACCCAGATTGTTTCAACTGACCCACAGAGTCCAAACCTGTGTCGTTCAAGGGGCAACTGTACTCCATTCTACAAACACCTGGGGGCTGGGTGGTGCGGGGCCTGAGGAGGACTCTGCCATGGCTCCCCCAGCTCAGTTCCCCCAGGCACAGAGCAGAGCAAGACACAGGCCTTTGCAGGGCACGTGGTCGGGATGAGATGCAGGAAGGGGACTGGGCCTTGGCTCTGCAGCGGTGAAGAACACAGCCCTCTGGACATGGTTCGAGGACATGGGGATGGCCCAGGCGTGGCCTCGGAGCCTCGAGGATCTCAGGCTGGGGCTCAGGACATTAGGGCAAGCAAGGCCATCCCCATCCCCCCTCCTTCCCCCCAGAAAGGCTTTTTTGTGAGTTTCTGGGAAGCGGAACAGCCAGATGAGGACACCCTAGGGAAGATCACATACCCAAGCCAGCAGGGGTACATCCCACCCCAACCCAGCAGCTCCCCCACCCCCCACGACTAGCTCTTTTGCAGATATCCTAAGAATGTGGATATAAGTGAGGGGCCTCTCCCTCGACCTCCCCAAAAGATAAAAAAATAATTAAATCTGTGCATCCTATTCACTCTGTCTCCCCCCGACACACACACACACACACACACACACACACACACACACACACACACACACACAGTTTTATTTAAAACAGTGGCTCAGTTGGAGCTACCCTCTTTCTCTTCTGGAATCTTCCAAGGGCTGGGGAGGAGGGCTGCTATTCAAGTGTATATGCCTCCTGCCTGAATCATGGGTGAGGCAAGTGTTGGTATTTTGCAGCCTGTGGTTGCCTGGAGAAATATTTTAGTCATTAGCCAAAGGGAACACACTCTGGTCCAGGGGTCCTCAGACTTTTTAAACAGGGGGCCAGTTCACTGTCCCTCAGACCGTTGGAGGGCCGGACTATAGTTTAAACAAAAACTATGAACAAATTCCTATGCACACTGCACATATCTTATTTTGAAGTAAAAAAACAAAACGGGAACAAATACAATATTTGTATTTGCATGTGGCCCATGGGCCGTAGTTTGAGGACAATACAATATTTGTATTTGCATGTGGCCCGCGGGCCATAGTTTGAGGACCCCTGATCTGGTCCATTCCTCTATTACTGACTATGCAGGGCCTTGTTGGCCAAGGCGATTGCTGTGAGGACCTGATGGAGGTTTTAAGTCAAGGGGTGAGGTGGCCTGATTTGTGAAGGGAATCCTTGAGTTGCTTGGGGAATAGGATTGTCAGATAAAATCCAGGCTGCCCAGTTAAATTGGAATATCAGACAAACAATGACTTTTTTTTCCTGTTAATTCTCACCCAAGGATAATTTTTCCATTGATTTTTAGAGAGTGGAAGGGAGGGGAGGGGGAGAGAGAAGCATCTATGTGAGAGAAACACATCGATTGGTTGCTTCCCACACACACCCCAACCCCCTAACCGCACCCCAACCCCCCAACCAGGGCGAGGATCTAACCTGCAACCCAGATATATGCCCTTGACCGGGAATTGAACCCAAGACCCTTCGGTGTGTGGTCAATGTTCTAACTACTGAGAAATACTGGCTAGGGATGAATGAAATTTTAAAATATATTTTTACTGATTTCAGAGAGGAAGGAAGAGGGAGAGAGAGATCAGTATGTGGCCGATGTTCTAACCACTGAGAAACACCTGAGAAACACGGGCCAGGGATGAATGAAGTTTTAAAAAATATTTTTACTGATTTCAGAGAGGAAGGAAGTGGTCAATGTTCTAACTACTGAGAAATACTGGCTAGGGATGAATGAAATTTTAAAATATATTTTTACTGATTTCAGAGAGGAAGGGGATGGATGGTGGTGCTGGTTAAAGAACAATGTGGTCCTAGCCGGTTTGCTCAGTGGATAGAGCATCGGCCTGTGGACTGAAGGGCCCCGGGTTCGATTCCGGTCAAGGCAACCAATCAATGTGTCTCTCTGACATCAATGTTTTTCTCTGTCTCTCCCCCTCCCTCCCACTCTCTCTAAAAAACAATGGAAAAAATATCCTGGGGTGACGATTAAGAACAACGACAAAAAAGAACAATGTGAATGTGCTTACTGCCTCTGAACGGTGCGCTTAAAAATGGTTACGAGGGTAAATTTTACGCACGGAATGTTTTACTAAAACAATACAGATATATGGGGCAGTGGGGAATGGGAAGGTGGAGCACAGACCTGAGATGGCTGTGCTGCCCTGTGAAAGCCCAGAGAGCGGGAATGGTCCTGTCGTTTCCTCGAGGAACTTCTGATTCTTAGCATATGGGGTGGAGCGCAGAGCATCGCAGTGAAGTGCTATGATGCTGCAACTTACTTCAAAGCGGTTAGGGAGAGAGAGGAAGAAGGAAAGGGGAAAATGGTCAATACCAACCATGGAGAACGGAGGGGGGGAAGATCATGTGTCTATTGTATCGGTCTTTCAACTCTTTTCCATAGGATAGGATTTTTCCAAATAAAAACCTAAGATAATAAGAAGACAAGGACAGTGAGGCGACAAGGTCCTCCAAACCCTAGAGGTGACTATTACTGTTCTCTCCATTTTACAGATTGGGAAACTGAGGCTCAGAGAGGAGAAATCACTTGCCCTAAAGCAGAAGTAGGGATAGAATAGTGAGGTGAAACAACCCAGCACGAAATCTGAGGCCTGCTCCTGGTTCAAAAGTGCCCCTGTCCTGACGGATGCCGCTCCCCCCCCAACCCCTGGCCCGTGAGGGGCATTCACCAGCTGACTTATGACCGACCACGGTGCCTGAAATGCTTCCTGTCCTGAACTTGACCCCTGTTATGCACTTGACCCCTGAACAATGCGCTCTGAACTTCAAGGGTCCCCTTATACCCAGATTGTTTCAACTGACCCACAGAGTCCAAACCTGTGTCGTTCAAGGGGCAACTGTACTCCATTCTACAAACACCTGGGGGCTGGGTGGTGCGGGGCCTGAGGAGGACTCTGCCATGGCTCCCCCAGCTCAGTTCCCCCAGGCACAGAGCAGAGCAAGACACAGGCCTTTGCAGGGCACGTGGTCGGGATGAGATGCAGGAAGGGGACTGGGCCTTGGCTCTGCAGCGGTGAAGAACACAGCCCTCTGGACATGGTTCGAGGACATGGGGATGGCCCAGGCGTGGCCTCGGAGCCTCGAGGATCTCAGGCTGGGGCTCAGGACATTAGGGCAAGCAAGGCCATCCCCATCCCCCCTCCTTCCCCCCAGAAAGGCTTTTTTGTGAGTTTCTGGGAAGCGGAACAGCCAGATGAGGACACCCTAGGGAAGATCACATACCCAAGCCAGCAGGGGTACATCCCACCCCAACCCAGCAGCTCCCCCACCCCCCACGACTAGCTCTTTTGCAGATATCCTAAGAATGTGGATATAAGTGAGGGGCCTCTCCCTCGACCTCCCCAAAAGATAAAAAAATAATTAAATCTGTGCATCCTATTCACTCTGTCTCCCCCCGACACACACACACACACACACACACACACACACACACACACACACACACACACAGTTTTATA
>NW_005371360.1:35430-54056 GCF_000412655.1 Myotis brandtii
GGGGGAGAGAGAGAGAGAGAGAGAGAGAGAGAGAGAGAGAAAAGCATCTATGTGAGAGAAACACATCGATTGGTTGCTTCCCACACACACCCCAACCCCCTAACCGCACCCCAACCCCCCAACCAGGGCGAGGATCTAACCTGCAACCCAGATATATGCCCTTGACCGGGAATTGAACCCAAGACCCTTCGGTGTGTGGTCAATGTTCTAACTACTGAGAAATACTGGCTAGGGATGAATGAAATTTTAAAATATATTTTTACTGATTTCAGAGAGGAAGGAAGAGGGAGAGAGAGAAACATGAATGATGAGAATCATGGATCGGCTGCCTCCTGCACGCCCCCTACTGGGATTGAGCCTGTAACCCAGGCATGTGCCCTTGAATCAAACCTGGGACCCTTCAGTCTGCAGGCCGACACTCTATCCACTCAGCCAAACAAGCTAGTGTTTTTTAAAACAAAGGTATATCCCAGGAATGGTGTGGGACGTACTTAAGCTAAAAAAAAAAGTTTGTCCCTTTGAAATTCAAATTTAAGTGGGCATCCTGGATTTTATTTGCAGGGAGGGAGACATGGTCAGGAGCCAGGAGATCCAGGTGCAGGTGACTGCACTGGTCCAAGTAAGCGATGATGATGGATGGATGGAAGCAAGGTGGAGAGAAATGGGAGGATTCTGGGTAGACGTAGGAGAAGGAGCCCCTATGTCTTGCTGATGGATTGGACATGCAGATATGCATGCCCTTGGTTGGGAGGACTTTGGTTGAGGGGAGCCCTGGAGCCCAGGTGGGCTGAGTGGAGGAGGGGCAGGAGCTGATGTGGGTAAGAGGCCTGCAGATGCAGTCCTGGGACTCAACAACCACCTTCCCCTCTGAATTGCTCCAGCCCAGGGTCTCCCCCTCCACACTCCTGACATTTGGGTGGGTCAGTCTCTGGGTTGGGGCCTTCCTGGATATGATGGGTGCTGAGCAGCATCCCTAAGCCCCAACGACTTAGTGCAGGAAGCACCCCCTCCCCAAGTGATGGTCCAGTGTCCCCTGGAAGACAGAACCACCCCTGGCTGAGGACCCCTGGTCCAGGCACCAAAGACCCCAGTGAGGCCTGACCAGCATGGCTCAGTGGTTGAGCATCAACCTATGACCCAGGAGGTTGGGGTTTGATTCCAGGTCAGGTCACATGCCTGGGTGATTCTTAGCATGTGGGGTGGAGCGCAGAGCATCGCAGTGAAGTGCTATGATGCTGCAACTTACTTCAAAGCGGTTAGGGAGAGAGAGGAAGAAGGAAAGGGGAAAATGGTCAATACCAACCATGGAGAACGGAGGGGGGGAAGATCATGTGTCTATTGTATCGGTCTTTCAACTCTTTTCCATAGGATAGGATTTTTCCAAATAAAAACCTAAGATAATAAGAAGACAAGGACAGTGAGGCGACAAGGTCCTCCAAACCCTAGAGGTGACTATTACTGTTCTCTCCATTTTACAGATTGGGAAACTGAGGCTCAGAGAGGAGAAATCACTTGCCCTAAAGCAGAAGTAGGGATAGAATAGTGAGGTGAAACAACCCAGCACGAAATCTGAGGCCTGCTCCTGGTTCAAAAGTGCCCCTGTCCTGACGGATGCCGCTCCCCCCCCAACCCCTGGCCCGTGAGGGGCATTCACCAGCTGACTTATGACCGACCACGGTGCCTGAAATGCTTCCTGTCCTGAACTTGACCCCTGTTATGCACTTGACCCCTGAACAATGCGCTCTGAACTTCAAGGGTCCCCTTATACCCAGATTGTTTCAATTGACCCACAGAGTCCAAACCTGTGTTGTTCAAGGGGCAACTGTACTCCATTCTACAAACACCTGGGGGCTGGGTGGTGCGGGGCCTGAGGAGGACTCTGCCATGGCTCCCCCAGCTCAGTTCCCCCAGGCACAGAGCAGAGCAAGACACAGGCCTTTGCAGTGCACGTGGTCGGGATGAGATGCAGGAAGGGGACTGGGCCTTGGCTCTGCAGCGGTGAAGAACACAGCCCTCTGGACATGGTTCGAGGACATGGGGATGGCCCAGGCGTGGCCTCGGAGCCTCGAGGATCTCAGGCTGGGGCTCAGGACATTAGGGCAAGCAAGGCCATCCCCATCCCCCCTCCTTCCCCCCAGAAAGGCTTTTTTGTGAGTTTCTGGGAAGCGGAACAGCCAGATGAGGACACCCTAGGGAAGATCACATACCCAAGCCAGCAGGGGTACATCCCACCCCAACCCAGCAGCTCCCCCACCCCCCACGACTAGCTCTTTTGCAGATATCCTAAGAATGTGGATATAAGTGAGGGGCCTCTCCCTCGACCTCCCCAAAAGATAAAAAAATAATTAAATCTGTGCATCCTATTCACTCTGTCTCCCCCCGACACACACACACACACACACACACACACACACACACACACACACACACACACACAGTTTTATTTAAAACATTTGGGACTTCCCTAGTCAAAGGCATGGAGATGGAAACTAGAATCTTGGGGATGTTGCAGCCAAAAGCCTGGAGTCACCTCCCAGCTTCCTTTAATCACAGCCCTTTGCCATTCTAAGTATCAATTTCCTTATATGTAAAATTAGAGGCCCAGTGCCAGAAATTTGTGCACGGGTAGGGTACCTAGACCTGGCCGATGATCAGGGCCAATTGGGGCCTTCCAGCCGGGGCCTTCCTTCGTTCTGCGCTGCCTCCTGGTGGTCAGCGCATGTCATAGCGAGCGATCGAACTCCCAGTCTCCCGGTTGAACCCTGAGGGGACACTTTGCATATTAACCTTCTATATATATAGATAGGGCTAAGAAATCCACCAGATCCCAGCTTTATCCCCAGCTCCCTTACTCATTTGCTGTGTGAACTTGAACAAATGGCTTGACTTCTCTGAGCCATGGTTTCCTGGGAAAAAGGGAATGTCTTACAGTCTAAGCCCAAGACTCAGGCTTACCCAAGTTGCTCAGATTTAAGGAGGAACTATGATGGGCTCTGAATCATGACAAGAAAACTATAGGGTTGAAATTATGTAATGTGTTAAAATAAATGCTTCAAAATGCAGCCCTCATATCTACTCATCAGCTGCTGGATTGCAAATAAAGTCACATATACATTATATTTAATGTGTGGCTTGAGTTACATTTTTTTTTGATTTGTGGATAATATTTAAGAGACTTGATGTAATGTGGGTGGGCTTAGAATTTGCCTGCATGCCTATTCCCTTTAAGCATAAAAGTGGTAGAGAATAGTGTTACAAATGCTTGCAAAGTCCCCTCAAACTTCCCATTAGTGGCATGAGGTTAGTAACTTGAAATCGACTATGACGGGAGTATTTACACCATGGAAATTGGCAAACATTACATATTAGGGCTGTCTTGCACCAGAGCAGGTTGTTAATCATTTACTAGAACAGCACTGTCATGTCCTGCTTTATCAGCAGGTAGGACTTCTCCCGATTTGTTTCAGAGCTCTGTTCACTTAAGAAATAAAACACCAGGCTTGGTGGGCATGGCTCAGTGGTTGAGCGTCATCCTATGAACCAGGAGGTCACGGTTTAATTCCCGGTCAGGACACGTGCCCAGGTTGCCGGCTCAATCCTTGGTGTGTCCAATTGATCAATGATTCTCTCATCATTAATGTTTCTATCTCTCTTTCCCTTCCTCTCTGAAATCAATAATAATAAAAAAAAGAAATAAAACATCAGTATTGCACAACTATGTGAACTGTACACTTAAAAATGGTTAAGATGGCAAATTTTATGTTATGTATTATTATCACAATTTAAAATAAAAATAGCCCTGGCCAGTGGGATCAGTGGTTAGAGCATCTGCCCCTACACCAAAGGGTTGTGGGTTGGATTCTGGTCAAGGGCACATACCTGGGTTGCAGGTACGATCCTTGGCCCCAGTGGGGCGCATTCAGGAGGCAACCAATTAATATGTCTCTGCCACATCAATGTTTCTCTCTCTCTTTCTTTCCCACTCCCCCCTCTCTAAAAGTTAATAGAAAAAAATATATAACCTCTGATGAGGATTAACAAATAAATAAAAAAAACATCAGCAATATCATTGAAGCCCCCGTGGACCCCTCCCCAATGCATCACCTCTTCTCTCCTAGAGGTAAGCATTATCTTGAATTTGGGGTTTATTGTATCTATGCATTTTTAAAAAAATCAAACATTATAAAAAAATACAACTCAGATACAGAAAACTTTACAAAACAAATGTATAACCTTGTGAATTATTATATGGCCAACCCTCTTATAACAGCCACCCAAGTCAAGAAGTAGGAATTTGCCAGTTCCCCCTCCCCTCCAAAGTTCCTCATATATGACCAGAATGCAACTATCCTGAATTTTATTTTATTTATTTAAGTTTTTAAAAATTGATTTCTATAGAGAGAGGAAGGGAGAGAGAGAGAGAGAATGGGGCCCTGGACGGCTTGTCAGTTCCCTTTGTGCCCTCCTGGCGGTGAACTTTCTGGGGATGGGAGAAGTGGGTGCCCAAAAGGCTGGAGCTTGGGGAGGTTTAGATAATGCGCTCCCACACCAGACTCATGTGAAACCCATCTGTGCAAGACAAAGAAAAGGCTGCTGGTAGAGTGATAAAGCTCTTTCTATTTAGAAGTTTGGGCATTTAATTCTGGCAATCCTTGCTCATGGCTAACACTGCCTGCCCACTCCTGCCTCTGGCAGCTGTCTGAGTCCAGGGGGGTGCTGGTGATGATGATGGGAATCTTGGCCTTCACGCTGGTCAGGGACCAGGGCAGGTGCACCGTGCTGACCAGCTCGTACTGGGTGCTCATGATCTCGCCTTCCTGCATGTCGCTGCTCACAGACAAAACCGGCGGGAGGTTGAAGATGCTGACGATCTTGGTGGTGTTGAAGGGTACGATTTGGGTGTTGGCCTCCTGCCGGAGCAGCTCGCAGCTCTCCACCCGTGACCGCCGCTCCGTCTTGGGCGTGAAGCCCTCGTACTGCACGTGGGTGTAGAGGGCGAAGACGACCGTCTTGATGCACTTGCTGGTCTGGTTGTTGATCTCCGTGGTGAAGAGGACCCTCTCCCCTGGCGTGAAGGTGTTATTTTCCAGCTGGATCTGGACGCAGATGGTGCCCTGCCTGCAGCAGTTGTAGGAGACCTTCTTCTCAGTCTCCACAAACAGGGGACTCTAGAAGGGGTGGGGTTGGGGGAAATGAACCGTTGTGAGGCACTGTGGCCACGCGATCCACTCATCTGCCTAACGCCCCACTATTTCAGCACTTCTAAGGCTTGAGTCTTTTGGGACTTCCCTAGTCAAAGGCATGGAGATGGAAACTAGAATCTTGGGGATGTTGCAGCCAAAAGCCTGGAGTCACCTCCCAGCTTCCTTTAATCACAGCCCTTTGCCATTCTAAGTATCAATTTCCTTATATGTAAAATTAGAGGCCCAGTGCCAGAAATTTGTGCACGGGTAGGGTCCCTAGACCTGGCCGGTGATCAGGGCCAATTGGGGCCTTCCAGCCGGGGCCTTCCTTCGTTCTGCGCTGCCTCCTGGTGGTCAGCGCATGTCATAGCGAGCGATCTTACTCATTTGCTGTGTGAACTTGAACAAATGGCTTGACTTCTCTGAGCCATGGTTTTCTGGGGAAAAGGGAATGTCTTACAGTCTAAGCCCAAGACTAAGGCTTACCCAAGTTGCTCAGATTTAAGGAGGAACTATGATGGGCTCTGAATCATGACAAGAAAACTATAGGGTTGAAATTATGTAATGTGTTAAAATAAATGCTTCAAAATGCAGCCCTCATATCTACTCATCAGCTGCTGGATTGCAAATAAAGTCACATATACATTATATTTAATGTGTGGCTTGAGTTACATTTTTTTTTGATTTGTGGATAATATTTAAGAGACTTGATGTAATGTGGGTGGGCTTAGAATTTGCCTGCATGCCTATTCCCTTTAAGCATAAAAGTGGTAGAGAATAGTGTTACAAATGCTTGCAAAGTCCCCTCAAACTTCCCATTAGTGGCATGAGGTTAGTAACTTGAAATTGACTATGATGGGAGTATTTACACCATGGAAATTGGCAAACATTACATATTAGGGCTGTCTTGCACCAGAGCAGGTTGTTAATCATTTACTAGAACAGCACTGTCATGTCCTGCTTTATCAGCAGGTAGGACTTCTCCCAATTTGTTTCAGAGCTCTGTTCACTTAAGAAATAAAAAACCAGGCTTGGTGGGCATGGCTCAGTGGTTGAGCGTCATCCTATGAACCAGGAGGTCACGGTTTAATTCCCAGTCAGGACACATGCCCAGGTTGCCGGCTCAATCCTTGGTGTGTCCAATTGATCAATGATTCTCTCATCATTAATGTTTCTATCTCTCTTTCCCTTCCTCTCTGAAATCAATAATAATAAAAAAAAGAAATAAAACATCAGTATTGCACAACTATGTGAACTGCACACTTAAAAATGGTTAAGGTGGCAAATTTTATGTTATGTATTATTATCACAATTTAAAATAAAAATAGCCCTGGCCAGTGGGATCAGTGGTTAGAGCATCTGCCCCTACACCAAAGGGTTGTGGGTTGGATTCTGGTCAAGGGCACATACCTGGGTTGCAGGTACGATCCTTGGCCCCAGTGGGGCGCATTCAGGAGGCAACCAATTAATATGTCTCTGCCACATCAATGTTTCTCTCTCTCTTTCTTTCCCACTCCCCCCTCTCTAAAAGTTAATAGAAAAAAATATATAACCTCTGATGAGGATTAACAAATAAATAAAAAAAACATCAGCAATATCATTGAAGCCCCCGTGGACCCCTCCCCAATGCATCACCTCTTCTCTCCTAGAGGTAAGCATTATCTTGAATTTGGGGTTTATTGTATCTATGCATTTTTAAAAAAACCAAACATTATAAAAAAATACAACTCAGATACAGAAAACTTTACAAAACAAATGTATAACCTTGTGAATTATTATATGGCCAACCCTCTTATAACAGCCACCCAAGTCAAGAAGTAGGAATTTGCCAGTTCCCCCTCCCCTCCAAAGTTCCTCATATATGACCAGAATGCAACTATCCTGAATTTTATTTTATTTATTTAAGTTTTTAAAAATTGATTTCTATAGAGAGAGGAAGGGAGAGAGAGAGAGAGAAACATCGATTGGCTGCCTCCTGCCCATTGGGGATCGAATGCACAACCTGGGCATGTGCCCTGACCGGAATTGAACCAGAATCGAACTGGCAACCTTTTCGTGCATGGCACAACGCCCAATCAACTGAGCCACACTGGCTAGGGCACAACAAATCTGAATTTTATTTATTTATTTATGATTTTTTAAAATATATTTTTTTATTGATTTCAGAGAGGAAGGGAGAGAGATAGAAACTTCTATGATGAGAGAGAATCATTGATTGGCTGCCTCCTGTATACCCCCTACTGGGGGGATCGAGCCTGCAACCCAGCATGTGCCCTTGACTGGAATCGAACCTGGGACTCTTTAGTCCGCAGGCCGACGCTCTAGCCACTGAGCCAAACCGGCTAGGGCCAATTCTAAATTTTATAGTAATCACTTTCTTTTACCTGCACATGTGTATGTGTAGGGACCTACCTAAGATATATTGTTTTAGGAAAAGGCATATAAAGAATAATAATAATAAAATAATAATATAAAAACCTAAAATGTATCTTCCAATATGTTTGAGAAATAAAACATTACCTATTATATGAAATCTCGTGTGTTCTGTGGGCTTCACCTCACTGCTCCCTCTCCTCTGTGCAGCCAGCCATGATCTGAATTTGGCATTTGTGGTTCTCAGAGAATTTTCACATTATTTAGGAATACATCTATTTTTTTACATATTTTAAATAAGTCAAACTGCATATGTCTTCTAGCAAGTTACTTTTTCCAGCTCAATATTCATTGTTTGAAATGCCTTCACGTTGGTGCCTGCCATTCTGGTTAATTAGTCTTTAGGAATGCAACTGAGTGTGTTGCAAAATAATTTATTCATCCTCCTATGATGGACATTTCTATTTTTCCATGAGTTTGATATCATAAAAATGCTAGAAGGAGCAGCCTGAAGACAGTTTTTGGGGGCTTACAACATGAGTTTCTCTAGGGCATGAATTGGCAAACTTTTTCTGTAAAGGAACTGATAATAATTATAGTTTAGACTTTGCAAGCCACATACAGTATTTATAATATATTATTCCTTTAAAAAAAAACACAGTTAAAACATAGGTTTTAACATTGAGGCAAAGAATAGAAATCTGTATGTACATCTCCACCTAGATCGGTGAAAGAGAAGCAAGTTTATGAACTTCTGCTTCCTGTTCTACTCTATTTATTTGATTTATTTAAAAAATGTTGGTTGCAATACTTTGAATTTATTTTTGTTATTTCTAGTCTATTTACTCTAGTCTATCATTTTGTTTAATATAAAACAAAAATTTTATAAAAATTAGCTAGTTGTAACCCACCAAGTTTTTTTTTTTCTTTCTTTCTGGAAAACTCTATTCTATTCTTTCACTTGAAGTCGATTGCAACCCACCAAACTGACTTTTTCTGATATTTCTATTCTATTTATTTTATTCTCTGTTCTTTCTTCATATATAAAAATGATTATATATATGTGTGTATGTGTGTGTGTGTGTGTTTGTGTGTGTTTGCACCCCCACAACATAGGTATTTTCTTAATTTTGGTCTTGCCTATTCTTTCATTTTACAGAAATGTGTTTGCAACCTGCTGAATTGACTTTGCAACCCACTAATGCAGTGGTTCTCAACCTTCTGGCCCTTTAAATACAGTTCCTCATGTTGTGACCCAACCATAAAATTATTTTCGTTGCTACTTCATAACTGTAATGTGGCTACTGTTATAACCGTAATGTAAATATCTGATATGCAGGATGGTCTTAGGCGACCCCTGTGAAAGGGTCGTTCAACCGCCAAAGGGGTCGCGACCCACAGGTTGAGAACCGCTACTCTAGGGTGTCACAGCGGACTTGAGTGTAGTCTTCTGCTTCTCAGGGAAGGTCATCTGGAGTTCAGGCCCAGCTCCCTTTGTGAGCCAATGATCACAGGAAGGAAGCAGCTGTGTTCTTAGCACAACACAGTCTGGGTCACTGTCCTTAGGAAATAGCATCAAAACTATGTGAATAGGTCATTCACAACAACACGGATGGACCTAGAGGGTATCATGCTGAGCGAAATGAGTCAGACAGAGAAAGCCCAATACCATAGGATTTTACTTACATGTGGAATCTGAAGAACAAAACAAACAAACAAAATAGAAAGAGACTCACAGATACGAGCAACCAGCGGGAGACCTCCACGCCTGACCAGTAACATGTCCAATGCAAAGCCAACACTGGAGTTCTTAGACCTGCGAACCTGCGAGTACCCTCTATTTCTTTAGCATATATGACACTTTGGGAGGTGGGCTCATTCATTCAACTGGGTTTTATTTGCATCTACTTGGTGCCAAGTTTAGGGAAAACCCATAGCGATGAAGACCTGCTCTGGTTGAGGAGATGGACATAAATGGTACATGTGAAAACACACCACGTCGTTTCTGGTTGAGACAGTGATGAAGCTGTGATGGGATGCAAATGGGGGACATAATGAGATAAGGGGAGCTGGAATGGGGGCTCCCTTAGGGTTGCTAGTTAGGAAGGGGCTCTAGGACAAGATCCTCTCCCAAATGGTACTGAGTGGAGGGGATGTGGAGGAATTGGAACCCTGTGCATTGCTGGTGGCAAGGTAAGATGGCGCCGTGGAAAACAGGCAGTTCCTCGAAAGGTGAAACAGCCTTACCATCTGCCCCAGCAATTCCGCTCCAGGAAGCCACCCAGAGAAAGGAAGGCTCATGCCACACAAACACTTGTACTTGAATGTTCACAGCAGCATGATTCACAGTAACCAAAGAGGCAGCCCAAGTGTCCATCAATGGGTGCCCAGATGCACGAAATGCAGCCCATCCGTGCACTGATGTAGCCTTAAAGAGGAGTGAAGCACGGACACTCGCTACAACCCAGATGGACCTTGAAAACATGACGCCCAGTGAGCGAAGCCAGACACAAAAGGCCGCACAGCGTGTGACTCCACTTCTGTGAAATGTTCCGAACAGGCACATCCACAGAGACAGAGAGTGGGTTAGTGGTTGTCAGGGGCTGGGGTCCGGGCAGAGAAGAAAAGGCTCATGCCACACAAACACTTGTACTTGAATGTTCACAGCAGCATGATTCACAGTAACCAAAGAGGCAGCCCAAGTGTCCATCAATGGGTGCCCAGATGCACGAAATGCAGCCCATCCGTGCACTGATGTAGCCTTAAAGAGGAGTGAAGCACGGACACTCGCTACAACCCAGATGGACCTTGAAAACATGACGCCCAGTGAGCGAAGCCAGACACAAAAGGCCGCACAGCGTGTGACTCCACTTCTGTGAAATGTTCCGAACAGGCACATCCACAGAGACAGAGAGTGGGTTAGTGGTTGTCAGGGGCTGGGGTCCGGGCAGAGGGAGGCTGGCTGTGACAGCGAGGGGGTGCAAAGTTTCTTTTGGGGGTGATGAAATGTTCTAAAACCGACTGTGGCGATGGTTGCATAACTCTGTGTACACTTTAAGTGGGTGAATTATAAGGTATGAGAATTATATCTCAATAAAGCTGTTAGAAATAAAGAGTGGAAGGGTGGAAGGGGAAAAGTTTCTTTGCTTCCAGCTCCCCTACCCCCTCCCACGAGGCAGCGTTTGTGGCCAGTTGCTCTGCTCTCCTTCCTGCAAGGAAGTAATTTGTTTTCACCACCAGTGGCAGGCTAGACCTGCCGTCCTGAACTTTGCTTTTTTTCATTCAGCCCAGTGACTTGGAGATCCTGACCAGGGGCGCTGCCTCACTCCGTCACTGTCTGTCTGTCTCTTTTGCTTTACTCCATAGAATATGTCTTTTTGCCTGGGTGTTCCTACGCAAACAATTCCCTAAGCAACAAACATTAGACTTCCCAATTTTTTTGCCACTATCAACAGTGCTGTGGGGAGTCATGCCACACACGTGAAAAAACATCAGTAGGAGAAATTTCTAGAAATGGGAATGACTGGGGCAAAGTGCATGTTCGTTTTAATATGGATAGATGTAGCTAAGTTGCCCTGCATAGCTTGTGGCTGTTTATTCGGCCACCGGCAATGCAGGTGGATGAAGATATGGCTTCCGAGCAAAGATCAGAAGAATAGCAAGGTCACATTATAGTGTTCCGAGCAGAGGGAACAACTTGTGCAAAGGTCCTGGGGCAGGACTGTGCCTGGTGTGTTGGAGGAACAGTGAGGAGGCCCATGTGGCAGGAGCAGAGTGGTGGTGGGGGGGGTGCGCACGCAGAGAGAGAGAGGGAGGACATGAAGGCACGGAGGAAATGGAGGCAGGTCATGCAGGACCTTGTGGGCCGTGGGGAAGACTTGGGCTTTTCCCCCAAGGAAGGTAGGCACCCTGGAGGGCTGTGGGCAGAGGAAGGTCATCACCTGACTTCCTCTGTGTGCTCTGAGAAGGACAGACTGTTGGGGGTTAGGACTATGCCTCTACTTGAATCAGAGTAGTAGCCTCTGCCCTGGCCCCCCAGCTCCTGCCCTCAGCCTGCCTCATATACTCTATCCTGCCTCAGGACTTTTGCACATGTTGTGTGCTCTGCCTACAACATTCTACCGCCATGGCTTTCCCCCTCTCCCCTTTCAATTCTCTACTAAAATGTCACCTCCTCCAGGAGGCCTCCCTTGACCAGTTTGGTTAAAACAGTACTGAGTAGTTGGAAAAAACAGTATATTCCGACTCTCAAAACTTATCTGTGATAACTCTCCTTGCTGCTCTGATAGCGATTTTAGCTCTTCCCACTTCCTGGGTGCCTCCTATGTGTAGGCATTGTGCTTGGTGCATAGCAGTCCTCACAGGCACCCACTGAGGGAAGTATTGCTGTTATTATTATTATTCATTATTCCCATTGTACAGATCAGGAAAATATAGGCTCTGCAAGACACTGGTAAGGCTATCTGGCTAATGAAGAGTCTGGTGGTGGAGATATAAAGCGGGGTCGGACCCAACACCAGTGTTTTGTCCCCAGCTCCTGCCTTGTTCCCTTGGCGCTCCAGACTGCCTCTGAAGGGAGCCCAGAGAAGAGACATGGCCTGCTCAAGGCCACATAGGGGGCAGGTGGCTAAGCAGGCCTTGAGCTCAGACCTGCTCATCTCAGGGCTGACCCACCCCTCCAAGCACCGACCTCTCCTGGCAGCCTCCCCAAACCATCCCCTGAGATTGGCTGGACTAGAAGGAACCCCTTGTTACACAGATAAGAATACAGGTGGTGGCAACAGTGACACAATTTGCTGCCCCTTGCCAGGCACTCTGTGAAGCCCTGGACTTACTTGCATCAACTCCACTCATTACTCCTTCCATGACTAGGGGGCAGGCACTGGCTCTCTGCTCATTTCACAGATGAGGACAAGGAGACCCAGAGAGGCAAGGTCACTTCTAGAGGGTCACACAGCAGGTAGGTGTGTGTGTGTGTGTGTGGGGAGTCTGGAATTTTAATCAGGACCTCAAAAATGAAAATGCCAGCTCCCTGAGCCACCACGCTGATAGCAAACGAGTCTCCAGGAAGGTGAAGTGACTGTGGTCAACGGTCCTCTACCCGCCCAACTTCCGCCTCTGCACCTGGGCCTCCAGAAACCATCCAGAAATCCTTCTCCGCTCAGGCAGACTGATGCCACATGCCCACCCTTCCCCTGGGATGGAGGCCGCCCCCTTCCCTTGCTTCTTGGGGAGATGTGGGGGGGACACCACCTGCATTGTCTGAGGGCTCAAAGCCCATGAAGAGTCACTGAGTGTCCAAGTCTCTCTCTGACCCAGGGGGTGACAAGGGGACCTCGGCTCAGTCTTCACGTACTGTAGGGTCCAGGACACTGGGGCCTGGTCATTCTCTGTGGGGGGCCATCCTGGGCCACCCACCAAGGCCAGGAACACACCCACTGGTGACAACCACACATGTCCCCAGACATTGCCCAGTGAATCACCCTGGTCAATCGCACTGCGTAGTTCCTGCCCTGGTTTCTGATTCACACTTGTGCACTCACTGGGCCCGGGAGCCTCCAACACCGTTCCCTTCTTCCCTGCCAGGGCCTCCTCAGTCGCACGCACGCCCCCTGCCGCCCTGGAGCTTTGAGGAACCAGCCCCACCAGGGCTCCTTCCCCATTACTACCTGGTTTTCTCGGGGGAAGTCCGAAGTCCCTTGAACCAACAAGTACATTCTCTTCTTTGCTAGAATGTGCTCCCGGCCCATGCAGGAGGCTTGCACGAAGTAGAAGACATGGCCAATTTTGCTGGTAAAGGTAGAAGGGAGCCTGGGAGGTAAGTTGAAATGGAAATCAAAGGTGTGGCTGCCTGCACTTAACCAATTATCTGAAAGCAAAACACACCGATGCCATCAGAAGGTTCTAGCAGCTTTTTTTTTTCTTTTTCCATTTTGTTTTCCTCTTTAGTTATTGCTTTGGTTGGGGAGGTTGTTCGGGGCCTGGCCTGCCTGTCCCAGAGCTCAGCTGAGGTAGGTGCATTTAGGGACCTGAGTGGCCCATAAATATTAGGCCCAGGCCTCAGGGGGGCTGGAAGGGGATGCCCCAGGTGGGTGACATGGCTGGTGTGGTTGCTCCAAAACAATGGCGGGGACTCGCTCAGTTCTGCCTTGGGTCTGAGGAACGGGCCCTCATGATTCAGTCCCCAGGAGGACATGGCTTCTGAATTCCTCTGCTGGGAATGAGAGGGGTTCATTCAACAAACACAGCTTGAGCCCCTGCTGTATGCCAGGGGCTCTTTTAGGCAGTGTTTGCAGCAGTGAGCAAGGCAGCCACACCTCCTTGCCCTCACAGAGCTCAGTCTTCAGTGTACTGTGAACAGCAGCATACAGTAGGTGCTTAATATCTGTTGATTGACTGAGTGGAGACTGAGGACCAGGGAGAAACTCACACTGCCCCCATTTCTGTGACCTTATTTTTTGCATTTCTCCAAAACTCTCTTATGACTGTGTTTTTCCCGCCTGAAGGCAACCCAACGACACCAGGGACCATGTGTGTGTTCTTCGCTGCTGTATCCCCAGCACCTGGCACAGTGTTGTGTACAGCAGGTGCTCACTAAACGTTTGTGAAATGAATAAATGACCAATTGCAGGCTTAAGGTTGATACTTTTGCGGGGGAATACAGTCTCTTGGAAATGGGGAAGGAGGGGTGGTGCCTAATGCTGGGGTGGTACTGGGCAGGTGAGTGTTTTGGTTGAAAGAATTAACATTTATCAAGCACTTACTGTATACCCCGCACTATCTACGCCACTAAGTCATTAAGCCCTCAAAGAAATCTCACGAGGCAGGACTTGTTATTTCCATTTTCCAGATGGCTAAACGGGGACCCAGAGAGGCCACATGATTGCTGAGGATTAAGATCTGGCATCTTGCTGTTCCACCCCAGAGGTCTGCATGGCTCATGTCCCTCCCATCACTCATATTTGTGCTCTGTTGTCACCTCTTTGGAAAGACCTCCATGACCAGCTCCTTAGATCTTATTTTCGTGTATCTGATGGTCATGGTTTTACAGGGATTCCCTCCTAGGGAGGAGCCACATCTCTGCCCATTTCTGACATCCCTGGGGTTTGCTGACCGACTAACATGTGTTAACCTCCCAGACCCAGGTTCCTATTATGTTTAGGGTTGGCTGCTGGCCTCCTCCTTACCCTTCACTGGGAACTTCTTTGACTTGTGTACATAGTCGGCCTTGTTGTTGCAAATAACATCTCTGCTATAATCACGGGATGCCCCGGTTTCCTCACTCCACTCCACGTAACCCCTTCCCACGAGCTCCACCTTCACAATGGGGTCCACCAGGGTGCTGTTCAGGGTTAGAATCACCTGCCCTTTTATGCAGGAACCGGCCAGGTAGATCGCATCCTTGGGCAGCACTAACTCGATCCACTTCACCACAGACATGGAGGGTTGGGCGGGTGGAGAAACATCCTTCTCCCTCCTCCATGCCACGGAGATGCTGGGTTCCTTGGCCTCAGTGAGGTCACCTGTCTGTGACATCATCCAGCCAGGGTTCCGGGAAGGGATCCCCAGTGACCAGGAGGAAGGGAGGTAGCAGCTTGGGAATCCCAGAGTCCTCACTGGTTTGTAAAATGGTAGCCTGGAAAATAACACCTTTTCCTAGAAAATAACAAGCAAGCAAACAAAAAACAACCATAAGGCGCCAACATTCCCGTCACACAGGGGACCCCTGTCATCATGCCAGGGGTTTAGGGGCCTTGGGTGGGAAGAGTTGGTCCAGCCACTCTGCTGAGGTAGGTGTTGTGACCTCTATGTCCAGATGGAGAGGCACAGCAAATGAGCCCAGAGGTATTATCTGCCCCATCTGATGGCCCCCAAATTTGCTATGTGTGCCTCAGGATTCACACATTGTTCTGGGGTCAGACACAATCATTTTCATTTTTAAAAAAATATATTTTATTGATTTTTTACAGAGAGGAAGGGAGAGGGATAGAGAGTTAGAAACATCAATGAGAGAGAAACATTAATCAGCTGCCTCCTGCACACTCCCTACTGGGGGTGTGCCCGCAACCAAGGTACATGCCCTTGACTGGAATCGAACCTGGGACCCTTCAGTCTGCAGGCCAATGCTCTATCCACTGAGCCAAACCGGTGAGGGCAATCATTTTCATTTTAATGGTTCTATATTCATCCCAGTCTGTGTTAGAAAAAAGATTAAAAATGTGGCCAGGACATGAAATCTGATGTGAATTGAAGGTGCTCAGAGCACTGTGTGGTCCTACCTACACGTGGATGCCACCATGAAGAGCCTTCTCCCTGCATAACTGACATGTCCCTTTATGCCTTTGTCTCCCCCATTGGATGGGAAGTGCCTTCAGGGCGGGACTTCGTCTCAGTAAGCATTGTGTCCACCAATGTCTGCTGGATCTAGGACCTGATTGGACCAGGGAGGGCAATAAAAGTTTGCCGAACATCTTACCGACCTTCAAGAGTGTATCATTTCGCAAAAGGGAAATTGAGGTCCTTTGTACTCTAGTGGTTATTCCTGATTGGCACGTGGGCTGGTGCCTAAGTGAGAGTGACACTAAAGCAAAAGAGGCATTGGAAAGTGTCCATTCTCCAGACTCTGGGGAGGCCTCATTCATCATCTTTGCTGTTTAAATGTACATGATGTCTTTTGTGGACATCAACATATTGTCACCCTAAAGGGTTTGTAAGTGTCTTTTGTAGAAACTTGGCATAGTATCTTTTTAAAAAAAATGTGTTTTAAAGCGAAAGAGTAAGGGAGAAAGCAAGAAACATCAATTTGTTGTTCCACTCATCCACACGTTCATTGGTTGACTCCTGTATGTGCCCTGACCGGAGATCGAACACACAACGTTGGTTCATCGGGACAACACTAACCAATTGAGCCACCTGGCCTAGTATCTTACTCATGTTTATTTATTTATTTTAATCCTCATCTGAGGATATTTTTTCCATTGGTTTCCAGAGAGAGGGGAGAGGACGGAAGGGAGTGAGGGGGGGGGGGGGGAGAGAGGGAGAGAGGGAGAGAGGGTGAGGGAGAGAGAGAGAGAGAGAGAGAGAGAGAGAGAAACATCAATATGAGAGACACATTGATTGGTTGCCTCCCGCACCCACCCTTACTGGGGCTGGGTAACCTTCAACCAAGGTATATGCTGTTGATGGGGAATTGAACCTGAGACCAATTGATCCGCAGGCTGACCCTCTAATCCAGTGGTTCTCAACCTGTGGGTCGCGACCCCTTTGGCGGTCGAACGACCCTTTCACAGGGGTCTCCTAAGACCATCCTGCATATCAGATATTTACATTACGATTCATAACAGTAGCAACATTACAGTTATGAAATAGCAACAAAAATAATGTTATGGTTGGGTCACAACATGAGGAACTGTATTTAAAGGGCCAGAAGGTTGAGAACCACTGCTAATCACTGAGTAAAACTGGCAAGAGCTTATCCATGTTTGTTAATTAACCCAAGCAACCCCTCTGTCTCCAAATGACTAGAGAAATGGGGATCTGTGTCACCAGTTCTTGTGAACTTTTCTGCAGGAAAAGCCAGATACCAGTACTTCTGTGTTACTTAACTTCAGATGTCCAAGGAGCCTGGACTGTGCCCTGTATCAAATGTACAGAAAGAATGTATTACCCCTTTGGGCCGTACTGAGTTTTTGCAACAGCAGGTTCAACAGATGATATGTGCTCAGCAGGAGCAGGCCAGGTTCCTGCAGCAGGTGTTCTCAATTTGGAAGGTCTCATTTGCTTCACAGGCTCCAGTAGGCCTGATGGATACCTGCTCACACCTGTGACATGGGCTCTATGTGGCTGAATGCTGAGCACTCAGAAATGCACTTGGTAATACGGAGTCCTGAAGTTAGAGAAAGTTAGCAGCATCTGGACTTTGTGTATTGGAGTGTATTAGTTTTCTATGGCTGCTGTAACAAATTACCCCAAATGTAGTGGGTTAAAACAACACAGCTTAATTCTCTTACAGTGCTGGAGATAATAAGTCTAAAACAGGTTTTAAGGAGCTAAATCAAGGAGTTGATGGGACTGTGTTCTAGGGGGTCTAGGAGAGAATCTGTTCCTTGCCTTTTCTAGCTTTTAGAGGCTTCCCACCTTCCTTGCCTCTTGGCCTCATCATTCCAACCCCCACTTCTGTTGTCACATCTCTTCTCTGACTCTGACCCTCTCTCCTCCACTTATCAGGACCCTTGTGATGATATTGGGCCAGCCCAGATAACCTAGGATATTTCCCCATCTCAGGAGTTTTCACTTACCCAGCTGTAAAGCCCCTTTTATCATGGAAGGTATCCTATTCACACCCACACGCTCCAAGGATGTGGCCATCTTTGGAGAGGCAGGATTCTGTCAACACTGGGAAAATCAAAGCAGAAGTACCAGTGCTAAGATGGAACGGACTCTACAGTGTCAGAGAAACCTTGTAAAAGCATAAATGGCAACTCCTCACTTTTCTACTCACAACCCTCCCATGCTACTTGCTGCTCCCAAGAGAAAGACCAAAGTCCTCCAGGTGGCCTGTGAGGTCTTATCTGACACCCCTCTGACCTCACCCTCTCCTAACCTCCCTTCTGCTGCGTCTGTTCAGCTACTTTGGCCTCCTTGCGGCTCCCCCTACACCTCTCAGCCTTTTCCTGTTTCTGAGCTTGCCCTCCCTTCCTGAACCCATCTGTCCTTGGTTTCTCTTCTCAGATCTCAGCTCAAATGTCATGTTCCAAGAGAGGCCCACCTCTCCACCTCACCCAGAATATCCTCCTTCCCCACCCCCACAGGCCACTGGTCACTCTCCAGCTGTTGCATGTAGTGTCTGAAATGATCTGCTTCATTTATCCATTTCTTGCCCGTCTCCTCAGATAAAAATGTACCCTCCTGGTGACCACCCACAGGGTCAGCCTTGCCCACTTGCTGGGCCCCTAGCTCTGAGCTCTCTGTCCAGACGCTTTGTAGGTGCCCAGCATGGATGCCCGCCAAGACTGGCCAGAGCAGAGCAGGCAGGGCTGCCCTTCCCGCCTGGACAGCCCGGAAAAGGCG
>NW_005371360.1:54167-54691 GCF_000412655.1 Myotis brandtii
CAAACAAACAAGTCTCATGGGTGGGTAGAGTGGGAGTGCCGGCGGGCCCTGACGCTAGGAAGTGGGGCTGGGGGCAATCAGCCTGTCCATCCGGTTGGCCCCCCACATTCTCCTGCAGTGGTGACATTGATTCCAGCCTTCCTTGCCCTACTGGTCAATGCGTGCCCAGGTCGGGGTGGGGGGTCCGGGGGTCTGCAGGAGCCGACTTAGTAGGCCAAGGGGGTCTCTATTCTGGGTGTGCCTAGGGCTCTTTGGAGGGCAGCATGTGGAGCGACCCTGGTCCCACCACTGGGCCCCATGTACGCTGGGCACCCAGCAGAGCTGCGCAGGCCTGGGCGGGGCCGTGGCCCGCTGGAAGCGGCCAATCACCGTGCAGGCGCCCGCCCCCTGCGTGGCCTCCCACAACTTCTAAACGCCGAGTTTTCGCGGGAAAAAAATCAGAGCAGCTGGCAGCGTGGGCAGACTGGGCGCTCCGGGTCGCACGCACGTCCGCGCGGGGTCTGGGCCACACACGCCGCTCTATC
>NW_005371360.1:55567-70912 GCF_000412655.1 Myotis brandtii
CAGAGCCTCGCGTGTCTCCGGGGTGGGGGGTGGGGGGTTCTTCCCCTTCACACTTTGTTGAGTTCCCAGGGACTTCTGAAGTTCCGACCTGCGCCGGACTTTTGGGTTTCCCTCTTGCGTCAGTATTAATTCAGTGAATGAATGAATGAATGAATGAACGAACTCGACCCCTCAGCTTTTGGCTGTGTCCTTCCTCCTCTGGACGTTGGTGTCTCTTTCCTCCGAAGCGGGTGTGTGGGTTGGACTGAGTGGTTCAAGAGGCCGTTTGCCTTCCCTAATTTCCCCTTCCTCCTAAACCTACACTGGTGTTAGTCATTTACGCGTTAACTCCTTTAATTTACTCTGCCTGGCTCCGGGCTAGCTCTGGCCGTCTGTGGGGACTAGGGGGTCCGAGAGGGCGTTCGGGGAGTTTTTTGGTGTCCGCAGACTGGACAAAGCCAGGATGACCCAAGTGTGGCACGGGCCTGGTGGGGGCGGCAGCGGCAGCACTGACCGGAGGATCCACTCTCTGCTCTCAGCACCAGCAGGCATCATGTGGATCCAGGTTCGCACCATGGACGGGAAGGTGGCCCACAGCGTGGGCTCGCTCTCCAGGCTGACCAAGGTGGAAGAGCTGCGGGAGAAGATCCAGGAGCTGTTCCACGTGGAGCCCGGCCGACAGAGGCTCTTCTACCGGGGCAAGCAGGTAAACGCGCCCTGCAGGCTGCCCGCCGCCCAGCACCTTTGTTCCTGTCTCGTCCAGGCTTTGCTCCTCCGCCACCAGCACATTCAGTCTCCCCCCCCTCATCCGGTCCCGCTTCACGTCTCCACAGAAAACTCCCATGCCTGAGCCAGGAACAAAGGCTCAACTCACAGACTGACACACTGGGCAGGCAGCTGGCACTGGAATCTGTAGCATTTGGGCTTCTCACACTCCCTTTTCCTTTTATTGTTTTTGAAGCCCCTCAAAATGATTTCTAGGAAAAGAAGTTGGAGGTGGCTGACGGAGAGCCGATGAATTTCAAGGAAGAGCCCAGAATCCTTACTCAAACACTAGGGCGGAAGGGACCGCGTTGTTCTTTGAAACACACACTGGTGGCCCACGGCCCGCACCTATTTTGAGTTTGACCCCCCGAGGGGGTGTTTTCTAGAAATTTGGACCAGCTTATTCAGAGGCGGGAGACGGTGCTCGCAAATCTGGAATTTCTGCCACTCTGGGCCTGCTCTTGCGGGGGCTGCGGATGACCAGGGGCCGGTGCTGTGGTCTGCGGCCTTGCTCCTCTGTCCTTTGCGCTCTGTCCTCCGACCCTGGAAGCAGTTAAAATGGCCACCCCTGCTTTAGCGGTGGCTCGCCGTTGGGACGCTTTCTCCAGTGGCACTGGGGGAGGTTTCCAGTTTTGTAGTTGTCCTTGAGGGGATGGCGGGATGTACGCCTGGGAATGAAATTTCCCTGAGTGGGAGATGGTGACACGAAGTGTGGGTCCTGTCTGCTGGGACCATCCTGGAGTTGGGTGGACCGTAGGGACAGTGGTGTAGCGATTGAACTGGATTAAAAGTCTTTAGTTGGGCTGGGCGCCCGACTTTGTTGTTGTGGCGTTTTGAACTGGATCCTGCCGCCATCTGGTGTCTAGATTGAAAAATAAACACTCCGTGTCCGCGCCTGGGCATGATTTTTGGGGGTTGGGAGGATCCTGTGTGCTTACTTGAAATGAGACCTGATGATTAATTTCTTGGGCTTGCAGCGCCCTGGAAGACCTTTAGCCTCCTTCCTGTGAGAGATAGGATGACTTGAATGTCTTAAGAATCTGAGTTATAACCCGCCCTGCAGGGGAGGGAAAGCCGATCCCGCAAACTTGGGGATTTAACTGTGCAGTCGCATTCGTGTTGAGAAAAGGCAGGGCCTTCGTGGAGCTCCAGCTGGGCTGCTGTCGCCTGCCTCTTAAGGGCCTCATTTGGTGGCATCTACACGGATTGTGATTTGCCACTCAGTCGATTTGTTCAGCAGAGGTCCTTTCTGAAAACCTCTTGCATGTGCCTACTAAGCAGTTCATGGTGTAGTTCAAAGGCAGGTTGAATGGAGTCCTCACAAAGTTCAAGGAAGCACGTATGTTTGTTTGCCTGTTGTGTGCCAAACACGTGTTTTTTTTTAACATCAGTAGGTTTATATTCTATTAAACACTGTTCATTTTAATTTTTACATTGCAAACATGTAGAAAAGTTGAAAGACCCACGAACACATGAACACCTCCCTAGGTTTTACCACTGATATTTTGTGTGGTCACTTTTATCACTCGGCTCTGTCTTGCTCTATATCCATCCACCAATATGTCTTATTTTTGGGGATGCATTTCAAAGTAAGTTTGCAGACGATCGTTCATATCACCCCTAAACACTCAGCATGCCTGTCATTAAGTAGAGTTCACTATTGGGGTTCTCACTGCCTTTTTAGGTAAAATTTGTATATATCAAGGCACGTCTTAAGCAGACCATTTGGAGTTCTGACAAATGTCTATACCCACATAACCAAACCCCTATCTCCCTTCATTCATCATACAATATTTGATCCATTCAAAAGTCTTGCTGACCTCTGTGTAAGTACAAAGCATGATGACAGCAACACCAAGGTGCCTTAGACACACACATAGTGCCTTTAATCTTAAGGCTGTTGGTGATGAGATACAGGGCTCTTAACGCTGCTTTCACACAGTGCAGCTTTTATAGTTACCACAGTGTGGCCCATTCTCCTTCCTGCGGCGCTCCTCGGCCGGCAGCTTTGTGAGGGAACCTGCAGTTGTTTCTGTCTTCCGTGCAGTTGTTTCTGTCTTCCGGGTAAGGAAGCCAGGCCTCAGAGCCTGAT
Source organism: Myotis brandtii (assembly GCF_000412655.1). NCBI lineage: Eukaryota > Metazoa > Chordata > Mammalia > Chiroptera > Vespertilionidae > Myotis > Myotis brandtii. The sequence continues at coordinate 58,404 of NW_005371360.1, forward strand.
GCAATTTCCCCAAGGTTGTCTGGCCAGGAATCGGCCTGGTGGCTCGGAGGTGTGGACATCGACGGGAGGGTGGGTGACAAAAGCACACAAGCCGCGGCTCCAAGCAAGTCAAGCCTGCAAACAGACTGGACTAATAGTGATAGGAGGCGGTGCAGTTTCCAGTGGGTGCAGGAGAGCTGTTGTTTTCCAGAACGTTCTAGGGAGTCTGCACAATCTCCCTGCCCCGCCCTTAAAAGAAATATGGCAAAGCAGTCCAAGTTCTGCAGGGAGGTTGACTGAGACCATAAAGCAGAACATAGCTGAGTCTTTCTTCAGGATATGGGAGGGCTTTGTGGCAGCTTATTTAGGCTGAATAGGTTGGCGGTTATGTCGCTTGATTGGCGGAAATACAGGGAGCATGGGGGGAAGGGACCTCGGCGGCAGGCCCAGCCTGGGCGAGGAGAGAGGCATCTGGCGCCTGTTTTTTTGCTGCCCATAAAATTAATAATAGCTGTTATTTGTGGCATAGCCTTGAACAAGCTCAGGTACAAGGCTTTGCGCTTTACATAATCTTCCCAAGTCCCCTGTCCCAGTGGCTTGGCCATGGACTCTCTGTTCGGACAGAGCTAATTGTGGACTCACGGCATGGTGGCATGGTAAGAATTCAGTGAGGTAATGGATGTGAAGGAATGAGCCCATGTCTGGCTCACAATAAAGGTGCAATAAATCAGCTCAGGGCCTGTACCCCTGGGGGCCCCTGACATGGGGGCCGGTCATTCTCCGTGAGGGGCTTGGTCTTTCTCTGTGGGGGGCTGTGCCGTGTTGAGCAGCATTCCTGGCCCCACCCACTCAATGCTAGGAGCACCCCTGGTTGTGATAACCACAAATGTCCCCAGCATCACCAAGTGTCCTCTTGGGGACAAAATCACCCCTAGTAGTTTTGTAGCTAATTTAGGAAAACAGCTAACTTGGCCTTGCTGAGCTCCAAGGCTCTGTTAAGGTCAGTCTGAAAGATCAGTTGAAACGATGTCCTGGGAATGGCCTTGCAAGGGTCACTCATGTCACAGTAACCTACCAAGTGTCCCTGCTGTAGTGGCCTTTCCAGGACGCTGCCTGTCTTTCCGAAGGGCAGGGTCAGGCAGCAAATAGGACAGTTCCTCGCAGATACTTGTTCTTCCGGCTGCTTGCGGGAAGGTCCCTTTTTCCCATGGAGAGCTCCCAGCTAGAGGGCATGCCCTCTAAGCCGGGGTCAGCAGATTCTGTCTGTAAAGAGCCTGGTAGTAAATATTTGTCTCTCTGGGGACGGCTCACCTCCACCACTGGAGCAGGAAGGCAGCCATAGACAGTATGTAAACGAATGGACCTGTTTCAGTAGGAGTCACAATACATTTTGTTTACAAAACCAAGTGTGGGACAGAACTGTCACGAGGGCTGTGGTGTGCCAATCACCTTGTGCTCTGATCCAGGCTCCGGGTTGGTGAAGCCAGGTTTTATTCTCAGGAACAACATTGCTGTGCAATGTGTCAGGGCACTTGGTTGCAGGAGTTTTTCCAGGGCAGGGTGCTCAGACTGTTTGGTCTCAGGCCCCCTGTCCACCCTCCAAAGTGATTGAGGACCCCGAAGAGCTTCTGCTGGGGTTATGTCCATCGTTTCTTGCGTGTTAGAAATTGGAAATTAGAAATCGGAATTCACGCGTGCACCTTTCCTTGGTCGTCAGAATGGTGGCATCATCCTGCATTATGAAGGCTCCTCGGTACCCCTGTGAGACTGTAGGAGTGAAAATGGCCAGGGTCAGTGTGGAGACATCACAAGAGTTTTGGCCTTATGACCACTGAAATGTTGCTCCAGGGCACATGGTCAGCTGTGGCCCTGCAGGGTCAAAGGACAGAGTTCAGTTGTCCTGCCTGATTTGCATTCTCCATGTCCGAGAGGGGCTAGGATGTGCGAGAAGGGTCGTGCTTGAGGTGCTCACTCTGCTTGCTCCTTCCCGAGTGGGCAGTTGTGTCACCTCTGCCACATCTGGGATCCTGTTCCCTGTGTTTTCTTCTTCCGTCTCTCCATCCCTCTTGTCTGGCCTGCACCTCAGGTTGCTCTGCGGAGGCCTGGAGGCTGAGATGGGAAGATGGGGGTGGGGTAAGCTGCATCCCCTGGAAGAGGGGCAGAGCAGTTTCTTACTTCCTGTCTCTCCAAGTTCCCTTTTCTTCTCCAGCTCTGGGTCCCTCTTGGCACCAGGCTCACACCACCCTCATTAAGACCCTGCAGTCTGGTTTATGTCCTCTCCACCTCTCACCCAAATTGCCACCACATGCCAAACCCGGTGACATTTATTTCCTGCTCTCTTGTGTTTTGGGGGGCAGCACACGGCGCCCTGAAAAGTATCCCCCAAAAGTCACGAAGGGCAGAAAGTGAACAGAAGCAATAGGCATGGCGAGCTTTTTTATTTTTTGTATTTTATTGATTTTAGAGAGCGGGGAAGGGAGAGGGATAGAGAGATAGAAACATGGATGAGAGCTTTTTTATTTTCTTATTTTTATTTTTTGTATTTTATTGATTTTAGAGAGAGGGGAAGGGAGAGGAATAGAGAGATAGATGACAGAGAAACATTGAGTGGCTGCCTCCTGCATGCCCCCTACCAAGGATTGAGCCCGCAACCCAGGCATGTGCCCTGACCGGAATTGATCTTGTGACCGGTTCATGGGTCAACGCTCAACCACTGAGCCATACCAGCCAGGCTGCACTTGGGTGTTTAAGATGAAGATGTAGATTTGGGTGTCCTCTAGATAGGATCTTTGAGACACTGAGAGTAGAGATGGTCTCTATGATGATAGGCTTGCACAGAGGCATCCATTTACTGAATGACCTTGGGCAAATCTCTTTTCCTTGATGATCTTTTTTATTAATATAAAAATGGTTAGACAGAGGGTGGGGGATGGTAATGATGCTAATACTTACTCTACTTCGCCAAATATGAAATGACAGGGTATAGCAGTGTGCCTTAGTAATCTATAAACAAGCATGTGCCCTTGACCGGAATCGAACCTGAGACCCTTCAGTCCGCAGGCCAACGCTCTATCCACTGAGCCAAACCAGCCAGGGCCATGGTGAGATTTTAATACAAGTTTCCAAAAGGAACCAGGTGCTTAGTTGTTAAATTGTATATGTGTTTATTTAGATGTACATGATGCCCATGGCATAAAATTCCAAATGTCCAGGAAGCATACTTGGTTTAAAAGAGAGAGAGAGAGACGTAATTTAAATATTGTAGGCAGTTGGCCCTGGCCAGGTAGCTTGGTTGGTTAGAGTGTTGTCCTGATGTGCCAAGGTTGTGGGTTTGAGCCCCAGTCAGGACACATACAGGAATCAACCAGTGAGTGCATAAATAAGTGGAACAATAAGTTGATGTTGCTCTCTTTCTCCCTCTCCCTCCCTCCCTCCCTCCCTTCCTCCCTCCCCCCTTCCTTTCTCTCTCAAATCGATTAAAAAAAATACTGTATGCAGTTTTGCTGTCAGACCTGAATCTGCAGTACAGGGTTATGTGCCTCCAAACACATATAGTCAGTCTTCCATATCTGCAGGTTTTGTTTTGTATCCACAGATTTGACCAACCACAGATAAAAACTATTCAGGAGGGGAAATCCCAGAAAGTTTCAAAAAGCAAAACTTGAATTTGCTGCATGCCAAGCACTATGCTGAATCCACGCAATTGAAGGGATGTGTAAGGTGCCCTGCTCTAGGTGCTGTAGCCTGTACGCATGTATAGGTTCTGTGCAAATACTACACCATTTTCTATAACGGATTTGGGCATCTAACCATTTGGGTGTCCCTGGGGGTCATGCAAATGTAGGTTATGTGCAAGTATGCTATCTATATATATAAAAGGCTAATATGCTAAGTGTCCCTCCGATAGTCCGACCAGTCGCTATGATGCGCACTGACCACTGGGGTCAGACGCTCAATGCAGGAGCTCTTGTGACATGCACTGGTCATTTACAAAGAAATGGCACTGTGGACCTGGCGCTGACAAAGCAACACTCAGCTTCCCCCAAGTGGGACACAGGCCTTGCCACCACCCCGGAGTAACAGCCCACCAAACGCAGCCAACGCTGCTGAGACCCCATGGTGCAAAATGCGGCCCACAGCCCAGCCCAGCCCGGAAGTGGTCGCTGTGGGCGCCAGGTAATGACGTCACGTAGCAACGCCTGGCTTCCTCTCCCTAGAGACTAGCCGCCTTGCAGTTTCTTCAGCCCAGGAACATGACTTGCTTTATACTTTAAACATTTTACCCTTTAACCAAATGTCTGTGAAGCGTTTTCCCGTGCCTGATCTCATTTGATCCTCACAGAAGTCCTGGAATAGGTAGATAGGAGACTCGGTGGAATCCTATTTTCTTTTCATTAGCCGGAAAATGGAGATTTAGAAAGTTTAGAAACTTGACCTGACTGAAAAGAAGTAAGAAATGGTGGACCTTCAAAATGACTCCAGGTTTTTTCACTGCTCAGAATATAGTCAAACACTGCTGCAGTTAAATATTTTACCCTTTGTTCTCCCTGCGTGATCTACAATGATAATCTGCTTCGTGTTGATATTTACTGCTATGCTGCTGACAGTTACCTAAAAGAGAAGTTGAGGTGCTTCACTGGGCTGGAAAAAGTTTAGCTACATCAGAAAGCAGGTCTAATTAAGCAAGTTTAGTCTATATATATAAAAGACTAAGTTGACTCGCCCATGCACGATACATATAAAGCTCTCTGCACCAATTGCATGCTTGTGTTTCGATCTGTCATTGTCGATTGTGAATTTGGTTGACACTTCTATTGTAGAGAAAGGGCGAATAGCGATATTAAAATATTTCTTCTAATTAGTTTCCTTTCAATGTGCACGAGTCCATGCACTGGGACACTAGTTTTCTTTAAGGGACTTGAGCATCTCACGATTTGGGTGTCCTTGGGGGGTTCAGGACCCACTGCCCTGCAGATATCTAGGTACAACTGCACATTTTACTACAGGCGATTTAAGGGGTTGTCAGTGGAAATTTTGGTTATTCAAGATTTTAACTTCAGGTTTAATTTTTTTTTTATTGTCTAAAGTTTTACATAAGTCTCCTTTTCCCCCAGTTGACCGCCCCCTCGGGTTTAATTTTAACATTAGAACCTCTAACGAAAGGTGGTGCTCACTTGTCATTCAGTTTTTATAGCTTTTTAAAATTTTTTATGTTTTTTATAAACATCAGATTTTTATTTCTTACAGTTCTGGAGGCTGGAAGTCCAAGATCAAGGTGCCAGCAGATTTGGTGTCTGGTGGAAAAAGCTATAGCTTTTATTAATGCCGTTAGTCTTGGTTGGAATTTTAGGATCTCAATAACGAACCCAAACCTTAGACTGTTTGGTCACCTCATGCGGACATGTTAGCATGAGGTAGGCCTGGGCCCAGCCTCTCTCCTTGTGGTTCCTGAACGTTTCTGCACAGCTTTGGGGAAGCCGGTGGGGATAGAGGGGCACACAATACACCTCCTCACTGTAGCCAACAGTTGTGCAAGCTGCTTCTTGCTGACTGCAGGACCCTTCTGGAAAGTTCTAGGTTGTGAATCGCGTCCTGCAGGCAGAGCTTCATGCCAGCCTGGCTCAGCCCGAGTGCCCCCTTTCCTGCCCACGTCCTGCCCTGTTTGTGCCTCTGTCTGCGCCCTTGTGCGGGCAGGCAGGTCGCCTCCAGGAAGCTCAGGCCCTGAGGAAGTCAGTGGGCTTCTGTCAGTCTGGCTTCCTGACCTGTCATGGAGGTGAGGGGCCAGGTCAGGCCCAGCGTGGGCTCAACCTGTGGGAGGTGTTGTCAGTAGAAAAATACCATGAGAGAGGAGTGGTGTGAGTGCTGAAGCCAAATCAGGATTCCCCCTGCCTCAGTGTTGCGTGACCCTTTCCACCCCTCCTCTGCACCCCCAGTGGCCATTCTGGTGCATTCTGCCTCCTCTTACCTCAGCCTCCCAGCTTGGCCTCTCTTCTCTCCAACTCGGCCTCTGTCCGGGGCCTCTGTCCGGTGCTCGTTGTGAAACAAGTCTGATCACGTGCTCCCTTCTGGCTCGGCCCTACCACTGCCTCTCTGTATCTTACCTCAGCCTCCCAGCTGGGCCTCTCTTCTCTCCAACTCGGCCTCTGTCCGGTGCTCGTTGTGAAACAAGTCTGATCACGTGCTCCCTTCTGGCTCGGCCCTACCACTGCCTCTCTGTTGCCCAGGCGGCTAGATTTATTTCCCGTCCTCTGAAGTGTCCTCTGAAGTCGTCCTCGTTTCCCTTGATGTGTGTGTGGGAGACACATCCACTTTTGCTGTGTTTCACTGTCACATGCAGCTGTGTGATACTCCTTTGCATGTATAAGCCATAGTTTTGCTTGCAAATAATGTCTCTGTGAATATGCCAGGTAGGAACATTGGTGTCCGTGTCCTCAAGCACATGTGAGGGTCTCTCTAGCTTACTGGTTCTCATTGAGGGCAACTGCACCTGGAGACACTGGGCCTTGTATGTCTGCCTAACCCTGGAGGTGCTGGGCCCTAGGTGCGAATGTCTTGTGTATCCTTTTTAAGGCCATTTGGCTTGCCCTCTGGTAGTTTCCTGTCACAGTTACACTGGGGGCATTTGTCCTTCATCTTTTTTAAAATAAACTTTATTTCTGAGAGCAATCTTAGCTTCTCAGTTATCCTTTTTAAGGCCATTTGGCTTGCCCTCTGGTAGTTTCCTGTCACAGTCACACTGGAGGCATTTGTCCTTCATCTTTTTTAAAATTAATAAACTTTATTTCTGAGAGCAATCTTAGCTTCTCAGCAAAATGATGAGGCAGGTTCAGAGATTTCCTGTGTACTCACACACCTACTGTCAGCATCGGGCACCAGATGGTGCATTTGTTATAAGCCATGTACCTAGATCGGCATGTCATAGTCACCCAGAGTCCATAGGCTACCTTAGGGTTCACTCTTGGTGTCATAAGTTCCATGGGGTTGGAAACTACAGTGTAGTTTCACTGCCTTAAAAATACTCTGTGCTATACCTATTTATCCTCCCTCCACTTTCTGGCAGCCACTGATCCTTTCACTGTCTCCATAGTTTTGCCCTTTCTAGAATTTCATATAGAGATGCCCTTTGACTTGTGATGGGTTGTTATATCCTGAGAAGTTGAAATATTGTAAGTAGAGAAACCAAGATGGTGGCATAGGTAAACACCAGAAACTGCTGCCTCGCACAACTACTTCAAAAATACAACTAAAAGACAAAACGAAATATTGTAAGTAAAAAACATATTTAGCCCTGGCCAGTTGCTCAGTGGTTGGCGCGTTGGCCTGAGGACCTAAGAGTCACGAGTTCGATTCCTGGTCAAGGGCACTTGACTTGGTTGTAGGTCTCCCTCCCTCCCTCCCTCCCTCTCTCCCCCTCTCCCCCCTTCTCTTGCCCTGCTACTCTCTCTAAAAGTCAATGGAAAAAATATCTTCGGTGAGGATTAAAAACAAAACAAAACGTATTTAGTACACCTAACCTACTGAAAATCACAGTTTAACACAGCCCGTTGTGAATAGAACACTTACATTTGCCTCCAGTTGGGCAAAATCCTCTTGATGCAGCTGCCCAGCACCACGGGAGTGTATTAGACTGCATATCGCTACCCTGGGACAAGATCCAAATTCAAAATTCGAAGTATGGCTACTACTGAATGCGTATTGCTTTTGCACCATCAAAAAGTCGAAATAATCGCAAGTTGAACCATCATAAGTCAAGGACCATCTGTGGATGGGATTATATATATGTAGCCTTCTTTTCTTTTTCTTTTTTAAAAATATATTTTTATTGATTTCAGAGAGGAAAGGAAAGGGAGAGAGAGATAGAAACATCAATGATGAGAGAGAATCATCGATTGGCTTGCCTCCTGCACGCCCCCTACTAGGGATCGAGCCCGCAACCCAGGCATGTACCATTGACCAGAATCAAACCCGGGACCCTTCAGTCCGCAGGCTGATGCTCTATCCACTGAGCCAAACCATCTAGGGCCTTTTCTTTTTTTTAAGGAAAAAAACCCCAGCTTGATTGAGATTGAACTCATAACATACAATTCTCCTCTTTAAAATACGCAATTCAGTATTCTCTCTATACATAGATTTGCAATTGTCATCACAGTAAATTTTAGGACATTTTCATCCAAAGGAAACTCTACACCTTTTAATGATCACTGCCTTATTCCCCATCTTCCACCCCCAGCCCCTGGCAACTGTTATCCACTTCCTGTCTGTGGATTTGCCTGTTCTGGACATTTCACATAGTTGAAGGCACATACTGTGTGGCCTTTTGTGTCTGGCTTCTCACTGAGCATCATGTATTCAAGATCCATTCACGTTGTAGCGAGTGTCAGTGCTTCACTCCTTTTCATGGCTGAGTAATATTCCATTGTGTGAAGGGATAAACATTGTGACACCTAGCGGGATTTCAGAGGGACCCTGGCAGCCTCTGCAGCTGTAGGCAAGTGATGGTGTGTCCAGATGCATTTTTTGGGGGGGAGGGGTCATCATCAAATTCTCAGGTTTGTGATGAAGAAAGAGTAACAACCACTGGACTGAAGGATGACCTTGGACCCTGGAACTTGCCTCCGCTGTGACCCCCGATGCTGTTTGCATGTTAATTGCAACCAGCCCTTTGAAACATCAGCTTTTGGTAAAAATTTGGAAGGAGGGAAGTGTATGTTTTCCTCTTTTTTCCCTTTTCTTTAGGGCACCGCTTCTGAACCAGGTTGTTCTGCCCCAAGGGAACAGTGGAAGTTTGGAGACATCTGTGGTTGGCATGATGGGGAGCTCCTGGCATTGTGGGTGGGGGCCGGGTGTGCTGCTCAGCACCTTGCAATGCTCAGGATGGCCCTCCACAGAGAACGATCCAGCCCGTGTCACACAGACCGGCCTTAGGGGCTTCTGGATAGAACAAGGTGCCCTTGCAGGTCCTTGTTGGATGCCCTAAGGGGACGGTGGAAGTTTGGAGACATCTGTGGTTGGCATGACTGGGGGAGCTCCTGGCATTGTGGGTGGGGGCCAGGTGTGCTGACGATCCAGCCCAGTGTCACACAGACCGGCCTTAGGGGCATCTGGATAGAACAAGGTGCCCTTGCAGGTCCTTGTTGGGTGTTGGCGGAGTGCTGCGGGATAGTTTCTAATAAAAGGTAACTCCTTGGCCTTTTGTGCCATCGGGATGCCACTCAGAAGACAAAACTCCTTCACACCCAGGGGTGTAGATTGCTGAGCTGTGCTGGCCACAGTGTCCTGTTAGCAGGTGTCTAGTGTGGGTGGAATTAGCATCAAGGAGTTAATAGGGGTGGAGGTAATGGATCTGAGAAGTTGCCCTGTGTGGGTAAGACCTGAGCTAGAGCTTTACAGAGGTGACTTGTGGATGTTGGGGTGTATGTCTCCTTGGGCTCACATAGGCTGGGTCTCCTTCCTGGCCACTGCTGACATTGGGGCCAGGTCATTGTCTGTGGAGGGCCATCCTGGGTACTGTGGAAGGTTTTGCAGTATTTCTGGCCCGATGCACTCCATCGTGACAACCATAGATGTCCCCAAACATTGTGTGCCAGTGGCACCTGTATGCTGGATTGCCCTCAACTGAGAATGACAATGTGTGTTTATTGTAACAAAAGTTGCAAAGCACGTTAACACATGAAGTACTAAGGAAACCTCCCCTGACATCTGATGTGTATCCACAGCACAGCAGGATTGTGCTGTGCTCATGGGGACACTTACCTAATGACACCAGGAGTCCTCATTTGAGAGGGTCTGGGGACCCTGGGGAAGGGGTATCAGTGTGCATGCCCGGGAGGGAACAGGTTATATTGTCCCATAATCTGAGGGCAGATCCCCTCCTTAGCTCACAGCATGTGCCTGTGCCTGGCACCCAGAAGACACACTAAATATAGGCGTGTAAGTGATCTCTGTCTTGGTTTCTCTGCAGATGGAGGATGGCCACACCCTCTTTGACTATGATGTTCGCCTGAATGACACCATCCAGCTCCTGGTTCGGCAGAACCTCATGCCTCCTCCCCCCAGTAGCAGCAGCAGCAACCAGGAGAGAGACTCTGAGCTTTCTGACACGGATTCTGGCTACTGCCTGGGCCAGAGCGAGTCGGACAAGTCCTCGACTAGCGGTGAGGTGGCTGCGGAGGCGGACAGGAATGCAGGCTTAGCAGATGAGGCAGTGTGTGATGAGACGGAGCTGGGCCTGTACAAGGTGAGGCTCCTGCAGAAGGTTTGGGGTCTGGCCGATCTCTGCACCCCTGAGGATCATTCCTCATGCTCCACTGACTTTGGCTTCCCCACCACCCAGCCATGAGCTCATGAGGGCGGGCCAACTCCCCTCCATCCCCGTGGCTGGGCCCCACAGTCCTGCCATGAAAACCTGAAGTTTCTTTGGCAGAAGCATGTGCTACTCCAGATTTCTTTCTGATCCCTGAAACAGAATCCTGGGTCTGGCCTACAAGTGTCTGCTCTGGCCTCTGTAGTGGCTGTAAAATCTCTGAATTCTCTGCCGCCCTCTAAGATCATGACATTTCATATAATGATCTGGATTCTCAGCTTTTCTTGAGAAATGAGTTCTGGCTCCCTAGGCTGATTCTGCTTTCAGGGCCATTGGCAATATCTTGGGACATCTCTGGATGTCATGACTGGGGATACCGCTGACATCCAGTTTCCCCAGTCATGGGGGACAGATTCTCAACACCCAACAATGGCCAGGATAGGATGGTCCCTCACAGAGGGATCCCAGTGACCACAGTGCTGCACTCGAGAAACCCGAGTCCAGGCTTTTGGATTTGCGTCCCAGGCCTGAAGCAGCCAGTGCCAAGGATCAAAACAGGCCCTGAGATATGATGAGCCAGTGTTGCTGATCAGATTTCCTTCCCTGGGTTGGATAAGAGAGTTTCCCTTTACTTTGCAGGCCAATGAGTACGTTGATGCTCGGGACACGGATGTGGGAAGTTGGTTTGAGGCGAAGGTTGTCAGGGTGACAAAGAAGCCACCATCCCAGGACACGCCGAGTAGCTCCACCTCGTCCCAGGACACGCCTTCTAGCTCCGCCTCATCTCAGGACACGCCTTGTAGCTCCACCTCGTCCCAGGATGCACCCTGTAGCTCCACCTCATCCCAGGAAGCACCCTGTAGCTCCACCTCCACATTGGAAGAAGACGATGATGTCATTTATCACGTGACATATGATGAGTGAGTCATTCCAGGGAGGTGGTGGGCCTGAACTGTTGGTCCTGTGTATATAGAACCTGGAGTTTGGTACAGCCTTGGGGATGATGGTCAGGATTCGAGGCTCCCACCCTCATGCTCCCAAACAACACAGGAGGCCACACCTAGAGGACTAGTGTCACAGGGACCCAAAGCTAGCCGACCCCTCCTCAGGTCTCCTAGGAGAACTCTGCTCTGACTTTCCAGTCAGACCCCCCTTCCCCATTTCCTGTTCTATTTTATTCATACCTCGTATCATTGTACCACATGAAACCATCTTACGTGTTTGTCCTCTCCCTCACCGGAATGGGTATTTATTGAGCACTTACTGTGTGTCAGGCCCTGTGCTGGCCACAGGGAATTCTTGTCTGTTAACCCAGAGGGTGTCTTAGGCTTGGGCTCCATAACAACATACCACATGCTGGGCGGCTTAAACAGCAGACATTTATTTTCTCACAGTTTTGGAGGTGGGAAGTCCAAGGTCAAAGTATTGGTAGGGTTGCTTCCTTCTTGGCTGTCTTCTCCCTGTGTTCTCACGTGGAAAGAGAGAGAGCTCTGGTGTCTCCTCTTACAAGGACACCAACCCCATCAGATTAGGGACCCAACGGTATGACCTCATTTAACCTCAGTGATCTCCCGAAAGGCCCCATCTCCAAATGATAGTCACATTATGGGGAGGGATACAATTCAGTCCACAACAGGGCAAGCGTGCCTGCCTATAGGAAGCTCACATTCCAAAGGGCACAAGAGCTTCCTTTGGTTCTCTGCTGGGTCCCTACTGCCTATCCCAGTTTCTGGCACATACTAAGCTTTATTAGCTCCATAAAAATTATTGAAGTAATTGAATAATGAATCACAGTAGACACAAGATTCCCATCTACTTAGGTTAGAGGATGCAAACCAAGCCTGAGGGCCAAATCTAGCCCACCCCTTGTATTTGTAAATGAAGCTGTATTGAAACACATCGACGCCCATTTGTGTTTGCCTATTGCCTGTGAATGCTTTCTTAGTGATAGCAGCACAATTGAATATTCATGATAGAGACCTTCTAGCTCACAAAGCCAAAAATACAGTAAACCCTCGATTTAATGGACTTCGGATTTAACAGACAAAATTTCTAGCCTGTAAGTCGTATGTGAACATTAACACCCTGATGCCCAGCTGCCCAGCTGGTGTGGCAGTGGTTGAGTGTTGGCCATGAACCAGGAGGTCATGGTTCGATTTCCCATTCAGGCCTCATGCCTGGGTTGCAGGCTTGATCCCCGGGTGGGGGGGGGGGGGGGGGACGCGGG
>NW_005371360.1:70957-83689 GCF_000412655.1 Myotis brandtii
ATGAGAGAGAAACATCGATCAGCTGCCTCCTGCACACTCCCCACTGGGGATGTGCCCGCAACCAAGGTACATGCCCTTGACCGGAATTGAACCTGGGACCCTTGAGTCCGCAGGCCGACGCTCTATCCACTGAGCCAAACCGGTTCGCCAGAGTACGAATTTAAAAAAAATTTAACACCCTGTTAATTTTGAAATGCTTTTAACCAAGTGTTGTTTATAATTAAATTACAGGTTATTTTTGTTATTAATTCACTTATTTTAAACAAATTTTAGTGATTAAGAAATGTAGCAAAAACACTGTAGTAATTTTGCCAATATAAATAATGTATATCTATAGCTATAGTCTACATATTTAAATCCAAGTGTCACCACTTCTAAACAATGTTCGGCAAATGATTAGCACATGATCACACTGCATGGCACTTGGTATTAGTGGTGTTGTTGAGTGGTGTGACTTTCTACAGCAGTTTTCACGCGTGCTGGCTGATGTGCTAAGCTACACGCCCCCACACGTGTGCATTTGTTTACTCAAGGTGACTAATGAATGCACACATTTACTAGATCAATTCAGTATAAATTTAAAATTACAGTAATACATATAGAAAACTTTTCTGTGAAATTAAACTTTTCATACATACTTAATTTTAATTACACAAATATGTCTGCGTAAGTAAAAATAGGTAAACTAATTTGTCACTTTTTTAACATACACATTCGGAAAACACTCTATTATGTAACGGGCTTTCAGCTTTAATGGACACCCCCTCGCTCAGATTAGTCTGTTATATCGAGGTTTTACTGTATTTACTATCTGGCCCTTTACAGGAAAAATTTGGCAACCCTTGCCTTTGGTGGTTTACTAGTGAAAATAATGAGCGCCAGGCGATATAGCTACTCATAATAGATTTGGAGTTGTCCCCTCACAAGTGAGGTTTAAATTTGTTTCGGATAGAATTTGTTTCTTTCAGGCCAGTTATTTTACGCCTTTTATGAGGCTGGGAAAACACTCTATTATATAACGGGCTTTCAGCTTTAATGGACACCCCCTCTCTCAGATTAGTCTGTTATATCGAGGTTTTACTGTATTTACTATCTGGCCCTTTACAGGAAAAGTTTGGCAACCCTTGCCTTTGGTGGTTTATTAGTGAAAGTAATGAGCGCCAGGCGATATAGCTAATCATAATAGATTTGGAGTTGTCCCCTCACAGGAAAGGTTTAAATTTGTTTCCGATAGAATTTGTCTCTTTCAGGCCAGTTATTTTACGCCTTTTATGAGGCTGCTGGAATATTTCTGTATATCCAGCATAATGACTTCCTATTGTATCCTAATAGCCAATGCATTATATTTATATAAATGAATTAATGCATGTCCCTCTGCAAAAATCATTTTCAGAATGCGGAAAAAGTTAGTTTACAGTTCCGGAGGCCAAAATCAAGGTGTCAGCCAGGCCATGATTTTCCCGAAACCTGTAGGAGAGAATCCTTCCTCGCCTCTTCCAGCTTCTGATGGTGGCCGGCAATCCTCGGCTTGTGACTATATTATTCTAGTCTCTGTCTCCCCCTTCATGTGTCATTCTCTGTGTCTGACTTGTTCCCTCTTATAAGGACACCAGTTATAATGGATTAAGGCAGTGTGACTTCATCTTAACTTGATTACATCTGCAAAGACCCTATTTCCAAATTAGGTGCCATTCCCAAGTGCCAAGGGTTAGACCTCCAGCATATCTTTTTGGGGGACACAAGGTCAACCCATAGCACCTCTGTAATTGAAACCTGTCTTCTGCACCTGTGTATTTTCGACACCTGCAGAGGGGAATTTACTTGCTTCTGCGATGAGATAACCCACACCTCTGTTGTGTGTGGCCTTCTCCTCGCTTCTCTCTTCTTGGAGGGAAAGTGGTGTGGTGTTGCCCTGGGATCTGAGTGTGGGGTTTTCCTCCCAGTTACCCGGAATACGGTGTGGTCCAGATGAGTTCACAGAACGTCCGGGCCCGAGCCCGAGAAATCATCAGATGGCAGGAGCTGAAGGAGGGCCAGGAGGTCATGCTCAACTACAACCCTGACAGCCCGAAGGAACGGGGCTTCTGGTACGATGCAGTGATCACGCGGAAGAACCAGACCCGGACATCGCGGGAGCTGTATGCTAACGTCAGGCTCGGGTGAGTGGCTATCCAGCCAGCACGCTGTGGGCAAGGCCCTCAGCCTCCACCTGTCCTCCCCTCTGGGGCTCCGCTCCGCTTCCTGCTGGTCTACTGGTGATCTTTCTGAGACTGACCCTTCATGCCCCTGCTCGGGAACTGTCTCTGAGCCTCAGGTGGAAATGTTGGCCTTCCTTGTTCTCTTTTATTTGTTGTTTTAGATTTGGCAAATAGGTAAGAACATAAAATGCATCCAAGTCAGAAGGTACTGCCCTGGTTGGTGTTTTTCAGAGGTTAGAGCGTCAGCCTGTGCACCAAAGGGTCTCGGATTTGATTCCCTGTCAAGGGCACATACCTGGATTGTGGGTTTGCTCCTCACCCCCTGTCAGGGCGCATGTGGGATGGTCTCTCATATCGATGTTTCTATCTTCTTTCCTCCACCCTCCCTCCCTTCCACTTTCTGGAAAGCAATGGAAAAAAATATCCTCAGGGAGGATTACAAAAAAACAACACCTTTCTGGAGATAATGACTGTTCCCGTGAACTTCCAGGGACATTCTGTGCACAAACAAGCATAAACATATACAAACACACCAACCCACATAATGGTGTGCCCCATATCCAGGGTCAGCAAACTGCAGGCCAGAGCTGGCCCTTTGGCTGTTTGGGCAAATAAAGTTTTATTGGCACACAGCCACACCCACCTGTTTGCTGATTATCTGTGGCTCCTTTTGTGTTGGAAGTGCACATTTGAGTAGTTGGGAAAGAGACTGAAAACATGTACTGTTCGATTTTTTGCAGAAAATATTTGCCAGGCTCTGTTCTACTTTGCGTTTCTGTATGTGTGTGTTAAAACAATATATAATAGAAAACTTACTATCCTAATCATTTTTTTAAATAAGTTTTTATTGATTTTAAGGGGGGGGGAGGAGAGAGAAACATCCATGTGATAGGATGCCTCCTGCATGCCCCCTTCCGGGGATGGAGCCTGAAACCGGGCATGTGCCCTGATCGGGAATTGAACCAGCGACCTTTCGGTGCTCAACCAGTTGAACCACACCGGTGTTTTTTTGTTGTTAATCTTTACCTGAGGATATTTTTTCTTTTTCTTTTTTTTTTTTTTAGAGTGAAAGGGAGGGGGAGAGACAGAGGCACACATCAGTGTGAGAGAGACACGTCAATTGGTTGCCTTCCGCATGAGCTCTGGCCAGGCAGGAGTGGAGGGGTGGGAATGGGGATTGAGCCCACAGCCAAGGTATATGCCTTTGACTGGAAACGAACCTGCGACCCTTCAGTCTGTGGGCCGGCGCTCTAACCATTGAGCAACCAGCCAGGGCCATCCTAACCATTTTTAAGAGTACAGTTTAGGAACATTAAGAACATTCACATTGTTGTGTGACCATCAACACTTGCCCATTTCCAGAACTTTTTCATCATCCCAAACAGAAACTATTTTCATTAAACACTAATTTCCCACCCCCCTCCCCCAGCCTAACACCCACCATCTTCTTTCTGTCCTTCCTCCAGGGACCTCATATGAATGGAATCATATAGCATTTGTCTTTTTGCGTCTGTCTGGCTTATTTCACTCAGCATAATGTCTTCAAGTCTTATCCATGTAGTAGCTTGTGTCAGTCCTTCCTTTTGGTGACTGGATAATATTTCATTGTATATAGTGACTATAGACACATATCTGGACAACAGTGTCCCAAACACAGATAGGTGCAAAGATTCTGGAGCAGGGCCATTCCTGGTCCATTTGTGGCCTAGTGAGGAGGCCAGTGGGCTGGAGTGGAGGGAGGGAGGGAGCGAGGAGTGGAGACTGGAACCCTCCATGTGTTTGGATGTTCAGGGTATGGCCAGGAGTGGTACAAACTGGTGTTTAGTCTCTATTGCTGGCAGTCATTGGGGCATTTTGAGCCTGGGAGCCACATGCTTTGACCTACAATTGAGAACCATCACCCTGGCAGCCGAGCAGGGAATGGACTGCAGGGGGCAGCATGGCAGCCAGGACACCAGGGAGGAGGCTGCAGTGATGTTATTGTGAAAAAATAATCAGCTTTTTGTTTCACTGCTTTTCTCTATTGTTTTCTTGTTTCCAATTTCATTGATTTCCTCTCGTCCTTTTACTTTTCCTTGGATTGATTTTGCTCTTCTTTTTCTAGTGTCTTGAGGTAGCAACTTAGACTAGTGATCTGAGAAATTTCTTTTCTAATATAAGCATTTTAGTGCTATAAATTCCCCTCCAAGCAGTGCCTTCACTGCTTCCCACACATTCTGCTATGTTATATTTTTCTTTTTGTTCAGTTCTCTATTTTTAAAAAATATATACTTTTATTAATTTCAGAGAGGAAGGAAGAGATAGAAACATCAATGATGAGAGAGAATCATTGATCGGCTTCCTCCTGCACATCCCCCAACTGGGGATTGAGCCCACAACCTGGGCATGTGCCCTGACTGAGCATCGAACCATGACCTCCTGGTTCAGAGGTCAACCACTGAGCCACGCCGGTTGGGCTCTATTTCTTTTATTTCCTTTGAGACTTCCTCTTTGACTCCTGGCTTACTTAGAAGTAAGGTGCTTAATTGACACATATTTAGAGATTTTTGCATTGTCTTTCTGTTATCTTTATATATGAAATCCTAAGTGACCATCCCACCGTCTGACTATCTGACCGGTAGCTATGACGTGCACTGACCACCAGGAAGCAGATGCTCAATGCACAGGCATGGAAACATGGAACAGACTGATGAATCTCAGAAGGGAGGGGGGAGGGTGGGAAGAGATTAACCAAAGATCTTCTATGCATACTAGATTCGTGCCCCAGTGGGGTCCCTCGGCCTGGCCTGTGGGGATTGGGCCGAAATCGGCTCTCCGACATCCCCGGAGGGGTCCCGGATTGCAAGAGGGTGCAGGCCAGGCCAAGGAACCCCACCGGTGCACGAGTCCTCTCATTAATTTATAGTTTGATTTTATTATGTCTGAAGAACATACTCTGTGATTTCAGTTCTTATAAATTTCTTGAGGTTCTATGTTGGTGAATAATCCATGGTTATTGAAAAAAAAAGTATTTCTGTCATTGGGTAGAATGACCTAATATCAGTTAGATTGTATTGGTTGAATTTGTTGTTCACTTCTTCTAATTCTTTCTGATTTTCTGTCTAGTACTTCGACCAGCCCTCATCAACTGATAGAAGTCCTCAGCTATAATTGTGGATTTGTCTATTTCTCCTTTGAGCTTCATACTTAAGAGACTGTTGTTTGGTGTTAGTTGATCTTTTTATCTTTATGTAGTGTCCCTCTTTGTCTCTAGTAATTTTCTTTGCTCTGAAGTCTACTTTAAGGTATGTGTATGTATTGAACACACCTGCTTTTTAAAAAAAGTTACTGTTTGCATGGTGTATCTTTTTATCCTTTTACTTTCGATCTATGTAGTTGAGTTTGAAGTGATTTTCTTGTAAACAGCATGTAATTGGGTACTTTGTTTTGTTAATCCTCACTTAAGGATATTTTTTTCCATTTTATTATTTTTTTTTTTTAAAGAGAGCCGAAGGGAGGAAAGGATGGGGGGAGAGAGAGAGAAACATGAATGTGAGAGAGACACATGATGCCCCCTGCACGTGTCCTGACCAGGGCCAGGGATCGAACCTACAGCACAGGTACATGTTCTTGACTGGGAATTGAACCCATGACCCTTGGATGCGAGGGCCGATGCTCTAACGACTTAGCAACACCAGCCATGGCTAATTGGGTTACTTTTTAATGCAATTTGCCAGTCTTTGCCTTTTATTTAAAAAAAAATGTTTTTAATGATTTCAGAGAGGAAGGGAGAAGGAGAGACAGAAACATCAATGATGACAGAGAATCATTGATGGGCTGCCTCCTGCACGGCCCACACTGGGGATTAAGCCCGAAATCTGGGCATGTGCCCTTGACCAGAATCGAACCCAGGATCCTTCAGTCCGCAGGCCAACACTCTATCCACTGAGCCACGGCAGGCAGGGCAGTCTTTGCCTTTTAATTGGGATTTTTAGACCATTTACATTTAAGGAAATTATTGATATGTTAGGGGTTAAGTCTGTCAATTTATTACTTGTTTTCTTTCTTTTTTTCTGTTTCTTGTTTCTCTTTTTCTGTCCTTAGATATTTTTTTAGGATTCTTCGTTGATTTATTTTAGTCTTTGGAGTATGTAGCTTTGTACATAGTTTTCTTAGTGGTTTTTCTGAATTTTACCATATAAACATGTGACATCTTGGTGTGTCTCCCCCCCCTTGGACCTCCTCCCCCAACACCTCTTGCTCCTCCAGACTGGTGTCAATTTTGTCATTTGAGTGAAGCATGAAAATCTTTCTTCCTTTTAGGTCCCTTTATCATCACTTATTATCTTGTGTATTGGATGGTGTTATGATTTTTTTATTTATATATTTTTAATTTTTTGGTGTTATGATTTTTAAAAATATGTATTTTCATTGATTTCAGAGAGGAAAGGAGAGGGAGGGAGAGAGAGAGAAACATCAATGATGAGAGAGAATCATCAATTGGTTGCCTCCTGTATGCCCCCTACCAGGGATTGAGCCCACAACCTGGACATGTGCCCTGACCAGTAATCGAACCATGACCTCCTGGTTTACAGGTTGATGCTCAACCAATGAACCACGCTGGTTAGGCATGATTTTTAGTTTAGTCACCACATATGACTTTGGAAAATCCTGAGGAGGATAATCTGTTGTATGTACCCAGAGTTTTGCTGTTTTTCTTCTTTTTTTTCTTTCTTTTTGCTCTAAGATTCTTTCCTTTATAACTTACTATTTGAAGAACTCCCTTTAATTTTTCTGTGAGAGTGGGTCTATTAGCGAGTTTTGATTTTCCTTTATCTGAGAAGGCTACCACCCCATCGCATTGGCATAACTCCCTCGAATCCAATCATTTCATCTGTAAATATTTTAGAATGTAGTTCTTAAAAATTATTCTTGCCCTGACCGGTTTGGCTCAGCGGATAGAGCGTCGGCCTGCGGACTCAAGGGTCCCAGGTTCGATTCCGGTCAAGGGCATGTACCTTGGTTGCGGGCACATCCCCAGTGGGGAGTGTGCAGGAGGCAGCTGATCGATGTTTCTCTCTCATCGATGTTTCTAACTCTCTATCCCTCTCCCTTCCTCTCTGTAAAAAATCAATAAAATATATTAAAAAAAAATTATTCTTAAAGAAATCAAGTTATAAAGCTATTATTACACCCTAAAATTGCTCTTGAAATCTAGCTATAATGCTATTGTTACAACCTAATAATAATTTTTGAGTAACACAGTTCTATTGTTCAACCTTCCAATTATCTTAATTTTTTAAAATATATTTTTATTGATTTCAGAGAGGAAGGGAAGGGGAGAGAGAGATAGAAACATCAATGATGAGAGAGAATCATTGATTGGCTGCCTCCTGCATGCCCTCTACTGGGGACCGAGCCTGCAACCCTGGCATGTGCCCTTAACCGGAATCGAACCCAGGACCCTTCAGTCCGCAGGCTGACAGTCTGTCCACTGAGCCAGACCGGCTAGGGCTCACTTGTTTGTTTGTTTTTTAACCATTTCTTTGATTAGAATCTAACTAATGTGTACAGATTTCAGTTAGATCGATATGTATGTTTTAAATCTTTTATCTTTAGGCTTTCTGTCTTCCCCTTTTTTCCACTTTTCCTTCACAATTTATTTGAAGAAACCTGGTGGTCTGTCCCAGAGAACTTCTGCAGCCTGGATGTTGTCATTTCCTGTGAACTGGCAGGTAGATCTGGGCCTGTCCTGTCTAGTTCCAGCCATGGGCACGAGCTGCCGAGCACTTGGAGTGCGGCCCGTGCACACTGAGATGTGCCCTGAGTATGCAGCACTGGCTGTATTTTGAAAAAAGCTATTAATCTGTACTTTCTGTTGAATTTGGCTGTGAACCAAATACTGCTCTAAAAAATAAAGTCTACTATATAAAAAAAGTCTATTAATAATTCGTTACTATTCATTACATACTGAAATAATCTTTTGTGTACATTGGGTTACATAAAACATATTCACACGAATTTCATCTGTTCTTAACTTTTTGAACGTAGTTCTTAGGAAATGTGGAATTACCCATGTGGCACCTGTTCGTGGCTTGTGGTCATTTCTGTGGGACATTGTGGATGTTCAGTGGAACCTTGGTTCTTGATCTTAATTGGTTCTGGAAGGCTATTTGAGAAGCAATTTGTTCGAAAACCGAATCATTTTTCCCCATTAAAAGTAATGTAAATGGAATGAATCCATTCCAGACCCCAAATGCTTCTGTTTTAACCTTTCTTATATACAGCACGTGTCTACTGTATAAAGACTTAAATTTATCAAAGCACCCCCCACTAGCCTTAAACGAATTTTTAATATATTGCTGCCTCTGAAATGCAATCACTGGTTAACTGCTTATCAGTTATCCAATCAACAGCAGTTTTTCTACCTGTGCAATTGCCTGTGGTTGTTGTTTTGTGAGCACTTTCACACCCTTAGCAACATTAGCACTCTTGCTGGTTTCTTTATGTTTTAAAATTGTGCTAATCATTGATTTCACCAGCAACAAAAGCATTTTATCCTTTGTTCCCTGAGAGATGCTTTTTGTCATGCTGAGGTATCAACACGAAAGGGCTGTCAGATTGAAAACTCAAGTTTTGGTCCAGACAGCCACATCCGAGAAACAGGTTTGACTGTCTATGGCAGTGGTTCTCAACCTTCTGGCCCTTTAAATACAGTTCCTCATGTTGTGACCCAACCATAAAATTATTTCTGTTGCTACTTCATAACTGTAATGTTGCTACTGTTATGAATCATAATGTAAATATCTGATATGCAGGATGGTCTTAGGCGACCCATGTGAAAGGGTCGTTCGACCGCCAAAGGGGTCGTGACCCACAGGTTGAGAACGGCTGGTCTATGGGGTCATTTTAACTTAGAGGAGCTTTTGTATTTTGATGACAGCAAATTGATCAGACTTTACCTTGGTGATTCTTGCACGATGGGCCCTGTTCAGTCGGCCTCCCCTTGCCCGAAGGTTAGAACTTACTCTCACTGCATCAGGTAGTGAAACTGTTTTATACTCTGCTTTCTTTTATCTTGTGTTTGATTTAGTAGGACTTGAATTGGCAATGCAGTAGCTACATGAATGCACTAGGGCAGCCGTGGGCAAACTACGGCCCGCGGGCCGGATCCGGCCCGTTTGAAATGAATAAAACTAAAAAAAAAAAAGACCATACCCTTTTATGTAATGATGTTTACTTTGAATTTATATTAGTTCACACAAACACTCCATCCATGCTTTTGTTCCGGCCCTCCGGTCCAGTTTAAGAACCCATTGTGGCCCTCGAGTCAAAAAGTTTGCCCACCCCTGCACTAGGGCCCTGAGGAGGCTCTTACTCAGTGTCATTAGAGAGGTGCTCATATGCTCTGAGAATGTGCTGGGTGGCCAAGTCCTCTTGGAGGTGCCTTAGCAGGGCTGGCCAGCTGGAATGTTCTAACAGCTTCTCTCTCACAGGAGTGGTTCTCTCAGCAACTGTCGGATCATGTTTGTGGATGAAGTTTTCAAGATTGAGCGTCCGGGCGAGGGGGCCCCCATGGTTGAAAACCCAGTGAAAAGTGAGTTCTGATTCTGCCCTCTGTCTCCCGCCTTGGGGGTGGGGTGGGCTTCCTGTTTCTCTGCCTGGCCCTGCCAAGCTGACCCCAGCCGCTGTGTCCAGGGAAGAACAAGCCCTTCTGCGATAAATGCAAGGATAACCCCAGCAAGCCCTGCCATGAGTGTTCCTGCAGCCTGTGTGGGAGCAAGCAGGATCCCGACAAGCAGCTCATGTGTGATGATTGCGACCACGCCTTTCACTTATACTGCCTCAACCCGCCTCTCACCAGTGTTCCCACGGAGACCGAATGGTGAGTGGATGCCTCGAATGCTCCAGTGGCGGGCTTGGGCCATGGTGCTCAGGTTAGGGGGACGGCGGGTGCCAATAAATAACACGAATGTTGCCTGTCACCTGGTGAACCCATGAGGGGCAGTGAGAGAAGTGGGGTGTGAAATTCCCAGCAGGAGAGGGACAAGAGTCTGTTCAGTAGAATGTTCTGTGATGATGGCAAGGTTCTCGCTCTGCACTTTCCACGACGGTTGACACTCCACACATGGCTCCTGACCACTTCAGCTGTGGCACGTATGACCGAGGAACTGGATTTCTTGTTTAATTTTAATGAATTTAAATGTAGAAGATTTCCCATTTCGGACAGCTCAGGAGGTCGGGAGCTGGAAGGAGCCAGCTATGTGTGCAGGCTAGTAGGAGTGGGGCGGGCTAAGGACAGGGGGTGATGTCCCTGTTGTCACAGGTTCTGCCCTAAATGTCGAAATGACGCCAGCGAGGTGGTGTTGGCAGGGGAGAAGCTGAAAGAGAGTAAGAAGAAGTCGAAAATGGCATCGGCCACATCGTCCTCGCAGCGGGACTGGGGCAAGGTGAGGTGGCCCCCTTGCTCTGTACGCCCCGGCAGCTCTGCCTGCCCTCCCGTGCTCGCTCACACTGTCTTCCATCTCTTTCTGGACTGGACAGGGCATGGCGTGCGTGGGGCGCACCAAGGAGTGCACCATCGTTCCATCCAACCACTACGGACCCATCCCAGGGATCCCTGTGGGCACCATGTGGAGGTTCAGAGTCCAGGTACTCGTAAACATCTGGAGTTTGGCCTCAGGCACTGATCTTCCAGAAGCCCCTTCGCCGGAGAGGGCCACTCTTCGAGCAGGGGCCACGGCTGGAATTCAAGCCAGCTCCTCCTGTGCTGTGGCCCAGCTTCAGGGGCGAGGTTCTCATAACAGGCATGATACACTCAGAGGGAAAGTCAGGCCCCTGGCTCTGAAAGCAGCAGCAGGAGGGTGAGGGGGAGCGTTTCTACAGCAGCCAGTCCAGATGGTGCCATTTGTTTCTCGGTTTTCACAGGTCAGTGAGTCGGGGGTC
Organism: Myotis brandtii; assembly: GCF_000412655.1. Lineage (NCBI taxonomy): Eukaryota > Metazoa > Chordata > Mammalia > Chiroptera > Vespertilionidae > Myotis > Myotis brandtii. The sequence goes on from NW_005371360.1 coordinate 82,081, forward strand.
CATCGGCCGCACGTGGCGGGCATCCACGGCCGGAGCAATGATGGGGCGTACTCCCTGGTCCTGTCTGGGGGGTATGAGGACGATGTGGTGAGTGGGGGTTGTTTTATTTATTTCTTAAATGTAAATACACATAAGATGTGCCATATTAACACTTTGTAAGTGTACACATCTCAGTGGAATTTAAATACATTCACATTGATGTGTAACCATCACCAGCATTTATCTCTAGAACTTTCTCATCTTCCCAAACTGAAACTCTGTCCCCATTAAACAATAATTTCCAATCCCTCTCTCCCAGCCCCTGGCTCCCACCATCTACTTTCTGTCTCGATGAATCTGACTCCTCTAGGGACTTCCTATGAGTGAAATCACACTGTATTTGTCCTTTTGTGACTGGGTTATTTCATGGAGCATAATGTCCTCAAGGTTTATCCATGTTGAGCATATTGCAGAATTTCCTTCCCTTTTTAAGGCTGAATAATATTCTATTGTCTGAATGGACCGTATTGTGTGTGTCCATCAATGGATACTTGGGTTGCTTCCACCTCTTGAATATTGTGAATAACGCTGCTGTGAACGTGAGTGTACAGATATCTCTGAAATGCCCTTTCAGTTCTTTTGGGTAGAGACAGACCCAGAAGTGGCATTGCTGGGTCACATTTCATTTTTCGAGGGACTTCCATAGCATTTTCCACAGCAGCTGCCCCATTTTCCATTCCCACCAGCAGTGCACAGGGTTCCAATTTCTCCACATCCTCCTCATCACTGGTTATTTTCTGTTTGACAGTTGACATTCTAGCGGGTGTTGTGGGTTTATTTTTAGTGGAGTCTTTCCTCTGTGGAGGGTTCAGCTTGCCCTTCCCTGTTGCAGGACAATGGGGAGTCTTTCACGTATACTGGTAGCGGTGGTCGAGATCTTTCCGGCAACAAGCGGACTGCAGAACAGTCCTGTGATCAGAAACTCACCAACACCAACAGGTTCGCAGAAACAAGGTTTTCTTATTTTTTCACCAACTCACTTCTGCTGCGTCCTCTGGCGGCTACCCAGGGAAGGGGGTTGGTTCTGTTTTAGGGTGTCGGGTCCAGGAAGTTAGATTCCTTTTAAGAGTGTGGTAGAACATGTGGATGCTGAAAATCCACATCTTTCTATCTCTGTCTGCTAAAGACTTGTGAGTCATTCAGTGCATTAGAGCAAGCATGTCAAACTCGCGGCCCACGGGCCACATGTGGCCCACAATGAATATTTTTGTGGCCCAGCCAATATAACGGAATGTAAGAAACATTTTAATAAAAATTTCACAACTTAATTTTTTACAATGTCCTTTTGTACATAATTATTAATAACGAACTACAACGTTCGCTAATGACTGATTAATCGTGTTGCATTCATTTCCCTTACACGCCTTACATGCAGGCGCACCATTTCTCTCCACTAATACTAACAGCGAATATTTTAGCAGCTGATTGCCACGTCATTAGTCTTGGACTGACTTGTTTGGTGTGCGCAACAAGAAATATTTCGCTTTCGGAGAACAAGAGAAATAGGTTTATTTGTATTATGCTTATTAATTTGTGCAGTTATTCAGTGTCTGGTAAGTTAATGTTCAAG
>NW_005371360.1:83795-102818 GCF_000412655.1 Myotis brandtii
TTTTATGTTAACGATTACTCATTTATTTCAGCCCTTTGTATTCAGCATATCTCTATTGAAATAAACCTACGTTTCTATGAAAGTTGAAGCTTTTGTTTTTTGCGGCCCACATAAACTTACACTTGTTTATTTGGCCCATGTTAGCCTTTGAGTTTGACATGCTTGCCTTAGAGTGAATTTTTCCCTGAAGAGGCCAGATAATCTTTTGGCTTTTTGAACTGCATGATCCCTGTTGCAGCCAGTCAACTCTGCCATCATAGCACAAAAGCAGCTGCAGAACTTACATAAATAAACACGCATGGCTGTGTTCCAATAAAACTTGATTTGAAAAAACAATCAGTGGGCTGAAGTTTGCTGACCCCTCATTTGTAGGATAGGGAAAGGTATTTTTGTTGTTGTTAATCCTCATCCGAGAATATTTTTCCTTTTTTTTTCAGAGAGAGAGTGGAAGGGGGAAGAGAGAGAGAGAAACATCTGATGTGACAGAGACACATCAATTGTTTGCCTCCTGTATGTGAACGAGTCTGCAACTGAGGTATATGCCCTGACCTGAATCAAACCGGGGACCCTTCAGTCTGTGGGCCGATGCTCTATCTACTGAGCCAAACCAGCCAGGGAGGGAAAGTCTTTGTAAGCATAAAAAGTATCATAAAAGCCTGCCCTGGCCGGTTTTGATTCAGGTCAGAGCACATATCTGGGTTGCAGGCCCCATCTCCATTAAGGGGCGTGCAGGAGGCAGCTGATGGATGTTTCTCTCTCACATCTCACGTTGTTTTCTCTCTCTTCCTTTCCTTTCCTCTCTCTCTAAAATCAATAAAAAATATTTTTAAAAAAAGTATCATAAAGCCCAAAGGAAAAGATAGATTTGATGACCTAAATATTAGAAATTGCATTAGTAAAATCCATAAATAAAATGAAGAGTCAGGTGACTCTTTGGGGGAAAATCTGCAACAAACATGACACATGATTGTCATGTAAAGAGCTGTTGCAAATCAACAACAAAAAACTCATAGAAAAATAAGATGATTCACAAAAGAAATGGAAATCTCTAATGACCATAAAAAATTATTCAACTTTAGTAATCAAAGAAATACAAATTGAAGTGATGGTGAAATACTATTTATTTCCCCAGTGAAATGCCAAGACATAGACTGGTGTTCCCCTATTGGTAGAAATACAAGTGGGTACCTTCTTTCTGGAAAGGTGTTGAAAACGATCTTATGACACTAATTCTACTTTGAAAGTGTATGAGGAGACATGGGGAGGGGAAAATCTTATAATTAGTAATGTTTATCTTATCAGTATGTAAAATAGCAAAGTATTAGTACCTGAATGTTTTTTTGTTTTTGTTTTTTTTTTAAAGGGAAGGGTTCGTTGTACATTTGTTTAGTGGAATATTTTAATTTCAGTAGCTGTTAAAAACCATGTTTTCAGAAAAGGTTTAATATGAGGAACTGCCTGTAAGTTAACATTAAGTGGTACTTGCTGCATACAAACTAAGAAACTTGTTTAAAAATTACTGTTTTGCCCTGACTGGTTTAGCTCAGTGGATAGAGCGTCGGATTGTTTAAAAATTACTGTTTGCGCCCTGGCTGGTTTGGCTCAGTGGATGGAGCATCAGTCTGCGGACCAAAGGGTCCCAGGTTCGATTCTGGTCAAAGGCATGTACCTTGGTTGCGGGCACGTCCCCAGTGGGGAGTGTGCAGGAGGCAACTGATCGATGTTTCTCTCTCATCGATGTTTCTAACTCTCTATCCCTCTCCCTTCCTCTCTGTAAAAAATCAATAAAATATATTTAAAAAAAAAAATTACTGTTTGCGCCCTGGCTGGTTTGGCTCAGTGGATGGAGCATCAGTCTGCGGACCAAAGGGTCCCAGGTTCGATTCTGGTCAAGGGCATGTACCTTGGTTGCAGGCTCCTCCCTGGCCTGGGCCCTGGTCAGGGCCTCCTGCAGGAGGCAGCTAATCGATGTGTTTCTCTCACATTGGTGCTTCTCTCTGTCTTTCCCTCTCTTTTCCATTCTCTCTAAAAATCAATGGAAAAATATCCCCGGGTGAGGATTAACAAAAACAAACAAACAAAGAAAATAAGTAAAGGTGATTAAATGTTTAAAAAAAAATTACTGTTTGCACCTAGAAAACAGTTGCAGAGTTGCAGCTCTTTTTTCTTTCACACCCAATAGAGAGGCCAGAGTGCTGAGCCTGACCTCTGGTTGGCTTGCCCCAGGCCCCTGTGCCCTTGGGCGAGTCAAACTTGCCTGGCCAGCCCTTGTTTGCTGCCTCCTCTTTTTCTTGATGACGTCCTCCCCACATGCCGTGCTAGTTCCTCGTGGCTTCAGTGATGTAATACTACGAACCGGGTAGTTTAAAACAACAAAGTCTCGCATATTTCTGGAAGCTCAAAGTCAGAATCAAGGTGTCAGAGTCATGCTCCCTCTGAACTTTCTGTGGGAGGGTCCTTGCCTCTTCAGCTGGTGGCTACCAGCAATCCTTGGTCTCTTAGCTTGTGGCAGCATCACTCCAGCCTCTGCCTCCGTCTTTACACGGTGTCCTCCTCTGTGTGTCTGTGTCTCAATTTCCTTTTCTTCTAGAGCAGCAGTTCTCAACCTGTGGGTCGCAACCCCTTTGGCGGTCGAACGACCCTTTCACAGGGGTCGCCTAAGACCATCCTGCATATCAGATATTTACATTATGATTCATAACAGTAGCAACATTACAGTTATGAAGTAGCAACGAAAATTTTATGGTTGTGGTCACAACATGAGGAACTGTATTTAAAGGGCCAGAAGATTGAGAACCACTGTTCTAGGGACGCTAGTCATTGGATTTAGGGTTCCCCTCATCCATTCTGATCTCCTCTGAACTTGACTTTATCTGCAAGCACCCTTTTCCCAAAGAAGGTCATATTCATAGATTCCATGGGTTAGGATGCCCTTTCTTTTTGGGGAGATACAATCCAAACGATAGCATGTGACCCCCCACTCCCCCTGCAGGGCACTGGCTCTCAACTGCAGCGCCCCCATCAACGAACGCAAAGGGGCCGAGGCCAAGGACTGGCGCTCAGGAAAGCCGGTCCGGGTGGTGCGCAACGTCAAGGGCCGCAAGCACAGCAAATATGCCCCCACTGAGGGCAACCGGTACGACGGCATCTACAAGGTGAGAGGTCCTCCCTGTGCCCACTGGCGCCACCTCCAGTCCCAGATGACACTGACATGGGCTCTCACTTCCCACAGGTTGTGAGGTACTGGCCCGAGAAGGGGAAGTCCGGCTTCCTGGTATGGCGCTATCTCCTGCGGAGGGACGACGAGGAACCTGGCCCCTGGACGAAGAAAGGGAAGAACCGGATCAAGCAGCTGGGACTGACCATGCAGGTGCGTGCAGGCCGTGCTCACCTGGCCCAGTAGCCCTGGTTTGAGCATCGTCTTCCTGGTCAGTCACTGGGGATCATGGCAGGAGAACTGGGCAGTGAGTGCCCAGTTAGCCAGAGCCTGCCTTGTTGGCCTGGAAGCTCTCCGGGGTTTCTCTTTCATCCTAAATGACGTCCAGGAGCCGAGCTGGCCACATCTTGCTGCTGTCTACCACATTTCAGTTCCACAGCCAGTGGAGATTGGGATGGGCAGATTGTGCTCATAGTTTTAGAGTTGAGATCCAGACTTGTCTCACCTGTGTTAGTAGAAGGGTTTATCTGGGGGAAAAAAGAAACCAACAAAACTGGTGGAATGTAGAGAAGTCAGTTCTAAAGATAAGGAGGATTGGTCCCTCCCGGCCATCGCTTGCCTCTTTATGGAAATGGAATCTTCTATTTTCCAAGAATTCACCCTGTGCTGCAATAGAGCTTTTGGCACTATAATTGTGGTGTTTTCTATTTATTATTGTGAGGTGCTCTAGCAGCTGGTAACTGTTTTGGGACTATTTAAGGAGTCTTAATTGTCACTGAGAATCTGGTAGTGCCTACCCTCTGGGGAGTGTCACAAGGAGTTGAACATGACGTGTGTACCCCGGGTAATTTCAGAAGCTGAGGAACTGGGGAGAAAAATAGCCGTGGGACAGGAACATCAGCATCTGATGGGAGTAGGGTTTTTATTTATGATTTCAGTTTCCATTGCAACTTAGTGTTTCTTTTAAAAAAGGTTGGAAGCTTCTTGATAAAATATTTCCAAATCAGACTTGACTCTAGGTGCTTTAGATATGGGGTTATAACCAAGTAATCTTGTGCGGACCTGGAACCCAAGGGCCATCGAAATGAGGTTGGATGGCAGTAAGGCACCCTGGGGCAGTTGTTTGCAAAAAAAGTTTTCTCAGGGTGCAACCACGGCAGAGCTGGAGATATATTTACCACCCGACCCCTTGTGGGAAAGTTTGCCTACCCCTTAAAGGAAATAACGAAGATAATAAAATTAACATATTGGCTTGATCTGACCCTAAGAATTTTACCTGCACGGTCTCATTTAATGCGTCACTCTCACCCGCCAGGGCAGGTTAGCCCTGCATTCTTGGTAAGTGCGGTGATGAGATTGCTGCTCCAGGCTCCTGAGTTGAGTGGAGGCCTCAGATCGGAGGCTGTAGAAGTAGAAGGAGTTAAGGCTTTTAAGGCTGGTATGGGGTCGGGGGAGGGAGTGACTTTGAGGTGAGGGGAGATGGGAGATGGCAGGAAGTGCGGAGCCAGTGTGGCAGATGTCAAAGTGGGGTAGTCGCTGGTCCCCCACCCCACAGGAAGTCTGGGTCACCCAGGAGTCCCACCACTCCAGCCTCTTCTCCAGCCTGTGCCTTTGCCCTTTCGCAGTATCCAGAAGGCTACCTTGAGGCTCTGGCCAAGAAGGAGAAGGAGAAAGAGAACAGAAAGAGGCCGACTGAAGAGGCAGAGGAGAAAGACGAAGAGGAGGAAGAAGAGGAAGATTTCACGTCCCCCAGGAAGAGCAAACGGAGGAGTAAGTCAGAAGGTAGGTCCCTCTCCATGGGCAGCCTGTCCATGTGCTCTTGGGCTCGCCCGCCCTCACCACTCTGCTCTGTCTCAGGTGCCTGCTCCCCAAGAGTTACACCCAAGAAAACCAAGGTGGAGCCTTACAGCCTCACAGCCCAGCAGAAGGCCCTCATCAAGCAGGACCAGAGCAACACTAAGTTCTGGACCGAGATCCTCAAGTCACTCAAGGATGGGCCGGTGAGCACCCGTATGGCCTGAGCGGCCTTCCCGCCTCCCCCCGCCTTTTCCCACCATTTTTTTTATTATAACAAAATAGAGGTAACATAAGTGCATCATCTTAACCATTTTTCAGTGTACAGCTCAGTCGCATTAAAAGACATTCACATCATCATGCATTCACCCCATCATTCATCTCCAGAAATTTCTCATCTTCCCAAACTGAAACTCAGTCCCCGTCATACACTAACTGCCCATGACCTCCCCCAGCCTCTGTCTGAATGACTCCTCCAGGGACCTCCTGAAAGTGGAATCACAGTATTTTTTGTTCTTTTGTGCCTGGCTGATTTCATTAAGCATAATGTCCTCAGGTGCACCCACATTGTAGCAGGTGTCAGAACGTCCTTTTTAAGGCTGAATCATATTCCACTATCTGGAAGGACTACATTCTGTGTATCCGTCCTTTGTCAGTGGACAGTTGGGTGGTTTCCATTTTTTGGCCATCGTGAATCACGCTGCTATGTACACGGGGGTGCAACCATCTCTGTGCGTCTCGGCTTCCAGTTCTCTTGGGTATATATAGATGTTCCTCAATTTACTGTGGGGCTTTGTCCCAACAAATCTATCGTAAGTCACATGCATTTGATGCATCTAACCTACTGAATATCACAGTTGAGCTCAGCCCACTGAGCATGTGCGCAGGCACGTCCATGAACCTCCACTTGGGCAAGAGCCTCTCTCGGCCGCTGCTCAGCACCACAGGTCAGTATCAGACTGCGTATCACTAGCCCAGGACAGGATCAAAATTCAATATTGAAATATGGTTTCTACTAAATGGGTATCACTTACACACTATTGCAAAGTTGAAAAATTGTAAGTTGAACCATCGTAAGTTGGAGGCTGTCTGTACCCAGAAGTGCGATTGCTGGGTCATGTGGCAGCTCTAGTTTTACAATTTTTTGAGGAAACTCCATACTATTTTCCACAGTGGCTATATCAGTCTGCATTTTTACCAACAATGCACGAGGGTTCCCTTTTCTCCAAATCCTCACCAACCCTTGTTTGTTGATATATTGATGATAGACATTTCTGGTGATTAGTGATGTTGAGTATTTTTTTCCACATGTCTATTGGCCTCCTGTAGTCCTCTTTGGAGAAATGTCTACTTAGGTTCTCTGCCCATTTTTAAACCGGGTTATTTGTCTTTTGGTGTTAAATTGTCCAAGTTCTTTATTTATGTTTTGGATATTAATCCCTTATCATATGTATCATTAGTGAATATCTTCTCACATTCAGTAGGTGGTCTTTTTTTTTTCTTCTAATATATTTCTTTATTGATTTCAGAGAGGAAGGGAGAAGGAAAGAGAGATAGAAACATCAATGATGAGAGAGAATCATTGATCGGCTGCCTCCTGCACACCCCCTACTGGGGATCGAGCCCACAACCCAGGCATGTGCCCTCGGCCGGAATCGAACCTGGGACCCTTCAGTCCGCAGGCTGACACTCTATCCACTGAGCCAAGCTGGCCAGGGCAGGTCTTTTTGTTTTGATGATGGTTTCCTTTGTTATGCAAAAAAATTTTTTAAATGTATTTTTGTTGACTTCAGAAAGGGAGGGAGAGGGAGAGATGTGGCCATCCGCCACCAGCCGGCTTCCCTAATTTGGGGATTAGCCATCCGCCACCAGCTGGCTTCCGTGGTTAAGACCCACAAGCAGAGACCTGTGTCCCTTGAGCAGAGTTGAGGCCACACAGAAGCTACCTCCGCTGGACTCTCCTGTATGTGGAGCTGGGTGTGCAAAGATCCCATCCAGACAATGGACCTGTAGTTACATCTCATAGATAGAAACATCAATGATGAGAGGGAATCACTTATCGGCTGCCTCCTGCACGCCCCCTACTGGGGATCGAGCATATGCCCTGACCAGGAATTGAACCTGTGACCTCTTGGTTCCTGGGTTGACGTTCAACCACTGAGCCACACCCGGCTGGGCCAAAAACTTATTTAGTTTAATGTAGTCTCATCTCAGGGTCCTCAGTTTAATTCTATTTGCAGTTTCTTTTGCTATGGAAGGGAACGTATGCACTGATCCTGGGCTTCAGATGTATTTTAGGGGCCTGGTTTAGCCGGTTACACGTCCTTCAGGTCACCTTCTCTACAGAGTGTTCTTTGACCACCTGCACTTTAGGTTGGCCCCTCCCAGGCTCCATGCTGTATTTCCTAGTACTGTTGTGACATTTCTGTCTTTCCCCGTTTTATCTTTGCCCCCTTCCCCACCCCCCACAGGGCTCCAAGCTCTGTGAGGGCATAGGGTTCTTCAGTTTAAGCCACTGCTGGACCCCGTGCCCGGGCAGCACATAGAAGGCACTCAGCCTTATTTACTGAGTGATCTAGATTCATGCCCTCAGCTAAAGCCTGCTCTGGACCCCGACCCTGGGTGTCCTGCTCAGCACTATGGAGGCTGTGACCCTGGGCAGGGCCCGCACCGGTCTGGGCCTCTGCTTTCTCATCTTAATGGGGATCAACCACTCCTGTCTCCTGGGGTAAGGATAGGAGGATTAAATTAGGGAACCAGGGCCAGGCTCTAGTAGGGAGCCCCGTTTTCTGAGGCTTCCATCGGCATGGTTCATTTTGGTGTAAGGTTCTGCTGGTCTCATGCATCCTCTCTTCTGGTTTCAGAAATTCCTGAATAAAGTAGAAGAAACATTCCAGTGTATTTGCTGCCAGGAACTGGTATTCCGCCCGATCACCACCGTGTGCCAACACAACGTGTGCAAGGTGAGAGGCGTGGGCATGGGAGCTGGGCTGCCACACACCCAGCACATAGTATGGGCTTGTTGGCTTGGCTTCTGCACACTCCTGGCTCCCTTTGCAGGGCCTTAGTGTCTGTTTTCCAAATAGCCTTGGTCATAGTTGCCTCCTGGCCTTCATCAAGGGATCCCATCGCCCCCCTTCCCCACTCCCCACCCTCCCGTGCTTCCCTGGTGCTGTGGAATCAAATGCCAAATCCTTGCCCCAGTCACCGACCCCACCTGGGCCGCCTGGCACTCCAGTGTCACCTCGCCTCATGATTCCCTCTTCTGTGTGTTGGCTGGTTCTCTCCTCCCTCTGGAACACTCTCCCCAAGTCTCTCATGTACCTGGGGGTCCAGGGTGGGAGAGGATAGTCGGCAGTCCTGGCCTGAGGTCTTGTCATAATAAATGTCTGTAAAGCAGGCGGTAGAGCCCAGCTGGTGTGCTCAGTGGTTGAGCATCGACCCCTGTATCAAGAGATTCCTGATCAGGGCACATGGCTGGGTTTCAGGCTCAATCCCAGTAGGGGTGTGCAGGAGGCAGCTGATCGATGTTGAGGCATTGGTGTTTCTATCTCTCTCTTCCTCTCTCTCTAAAATCAGTAAAAACATATTTTTAAAAAGAGCAGGCTATAGAGGCATGAGGTGCTTGTCTCCTAGAGGAGCCAGGAGGAAGGCTTCCTGGAGGAGGGGGCCTTAACTTGTTACCTGAAGAGGGCCTCCGGGAAGCGTTCCAGATTGGCGGGATGGCATGTGCAGAAGTTTGGACAGGCAGGCATGCCTGAACAGCTGGGGCCTGGAGGGGATGTAGGGCTGGGAGGTGGGCCATAGGCTCTGCCTGGTGGTCAGTGTCAGGAGAGAAACAATGTGATTGAAAGAGAGATGGGGAGCTGAGATCAGATTAACCAGGGTCTCCCCTCCCCCTTGCACTGTGGACATTGGGGCCAGAACATTCTCTTTGAGGGGGGGGCATTTTGGGCACCAGGGGGCGGGGGAGGAGGTTGAACAGCTTCCCTGATCCCCATCCACTCACTTCTCCATTAATGACAACCACAAATATCCCCAGACATGGCCCAGTGTCCCCTGGGGGCAGAATTGTCCAGGTGGAAAGCACTGGCCTGTGTAACTGGTTTCTTTGCAGTGTTTTCTGGCCCAAGTCTGTTAATAGGAACTTATGGGCAGTGTAGGCAGATGGTGTTTGAAGTGACTGTCCCCACCCCCTGGTCACCCTTGGTCCCTGAGCTTCTGGCTCTTTCGTTCTCGGATCTGGCCCCCTTCCTTGCCTTGAGGCTGTCTCAGCCCCTCAGCTGTCACCCTCGGGCAGGGGCTCAGCAGTGTGGTTGTTTGGCCGTCAGAGCCAGGCCTCCACTTTTCTGCTTTTGGGCTCTGCCACCAGGTTACATGGGCTGATGGTGTTCCTTCAACTCTGTGTCTTGGAGAAGTGGCTCGGCATTGGTGGTGAGATACGGGCTTTGGAGCCAGCAGCCAGGGTTTGACCCTCCACCCAGCTCTGCCCCTCCCATCCTTGGAAAGCCACCCAACTCTCCGAGCCTTAGCTGCCCCTCAGTGAAAAGGGGCGTAGCAGTGCCTTCCTGGCCTGCTTCTGGCTGTAGGTGACACATGCTAAAGTGCTTTAGCCAAGCAGGCAGAGCGGGCCATTGATGCAGGGGGAGCTTACAAAACGTCAGTCCTGGATAGCACTGCAGAAATGGGCTGAATTGATGGGGTTTCAGGGAACAAGCGTCTCAGGGGTCAGTCATATGTGTCATTAAAGTGCCAAGGCTGCCCTGGCCATTGTGGCTCGGTTGAGTGCTGTCCCATGCACCAACCAAAAGATCACCAGTTTGATTACTGGTCAGGGCACATGCCTGGATTGTGGGCTCCATCCTTAGTAGGATCGTGCAGGAGGCAGCAGATTGATGTTTCTCTCTCACATTAATGTTTCTCTCCCTCTCCTTTCCTCTCTTTCCAAAAACAAACAAAGTGCCAAGGCTGTGAAGGAAGAGGGTACCAACACTTATGTGTCTGCCCCGGCTGTCCATGCACCTGTAGTTACATCTCCCAGAACATCAGCATGTGAGGGTTATGGGAAAATGATCCTCACCTTGATGTCCCAGCACCTATTTTTTATCTCATTTTATTAAATTATTTTATTATAGTAAAATACGCATAACATAAAATTTATCATCCTAACCATTTTTTTAAAATCCTCATCTGAGGATATTTTCCCATTGATTTTAGAGAGAGTGAAAGGAGAGGAAAAGACGGAGAGAAATATCGATGTGAAGAAACACATCGATTGGTTGCCTCCTGCATGTGCCCCAAACCAGGGCCCGGGCTGGGGAGGAGCCTGCAACCAAGGTACATGCCCTTGACCGGAATCAAACCCGGGACCCTTCAGTCCACAGGCCAACGCTCTATCCACTGAGATAAAACCAGCTAGGGCATCCTAACCATTTTAAGTGTATAGTCCAGTAGTATTAAGTACATTCATATTGTTGTGGAACCATCTCCACCATCCATCTCTAGAACTTTTCCATCTTTACAAACTGAAACTCTGTCCCTATTAAACACTAACTCGCCATCCTCCTACACCAGCACCTGGGTTCCCACCATCTACTTTCTTTTTGTTTTTGTAATCTTTATTGTTGAAAGTATTACTTAGGCCCCCCTTTTTCCCCCACTGACCCCCTCCAGCCCACCCCAGGTCTTTACCGTCTTCTTATTGTCTGTGGCCATGAGCCATGCATATATGCATACAAGGTCTTTGGTTGATTACCTCCCACTCACCCACCCTCCCCCGCCTTCCCTCCGAGTTTCTGCACTCTGCTCCATGCTTCCATGTCTCTGGATCCACTCCGTTCATTTTATTAGATTCCACATATGAGTGCGATCATATGATATTTGTCTTTCTCTGACTGGCTTATTTCACTTAGCATGATACCCTCCAGGTCCCTCCATGCTGTCTCAAGGGTAAGAGATTCTTTTTTACTGCTGCATAGTATTCCACGGTGTAAATGTATCACAGCTTTTTTATCCACTCATCTACTGATCACCATCTACTTTCTTTCTCTGTGGATCTGACTCTTCTAGGGACCTCCTATGACTGAACCTCCTGAATATTTGTCCTTTTGTGTCTGGCTTCTCTCACTGAGCATAATGTCCTCAAGATTTATCTGCACTGTAGTGTGTGTGTCGGAATTTCCTTTTTAAGGCCAAATACTAGTCCATTGTCTGGATGGACCACACTCTCTGTATCATTCATCTGTTGATGGACACTTGAGTTGTTTCCACCTGTTGGGTGCTATGAATCATGCAGTGATCCAGAACCTGATTTTTGAACGTACACCCAAATCTTAGTTGTTTTGAGCAGAAAGAGCTACCTTTTGTTCCCGGAATCAAGGCCATAAAATTTTTATTGAAAAGGAATTTAGGAATTGAAAGAATGTCAAACAAAAGCCTCAGCATGCATTTGTGGGGGAATGTGCCATGGCGTCAGCAGGCCTTCCATCGTGTTCACATTTACCCAGTTGCCTGATGTCATCTGTCAGGTGTGCACACACCCATGCAGGTGTCTGCATACATGTGTGCATTGTCTCTGCCCAGGTGGTAACAACTCAAGTGTCCATCAACAGATGAATGATACAGAGAGTATGGTCCATCCAGACAATGGACTAGTATTTGGCCTTAAAATACTTCCCTGTTTCTCTGATTCTCTGTTTCTCTGTTTCTCTGATTGGGAAGTTGGCTCTTCAGGGCCTGTTTCTCTGATTGGGAAGTTGGCTCTTCAGGGCCTGTCCGAGTCATAACTCTATCTCCACCTGGCTTAGTTTGAACCCAGACGTCTGGCTCAGCGCCAGAATTCCTTCCTTTCTTCCTTTATTCTCATTGATGCATATTTATCACCTACTATGCTTGGTGCTGGGGAAGTCAGTGAGATACAGCTCCATATCACAGGGAGCATCTGGCCTGTTAGAGACAAACGTTAGTAAATAACACGATGCCAGAAGGCAGAAAAGGTGCTGTTTTAAGGCAAATTGGGGAGGTGACAGGACTGGCTGTGGTGGGGCTGCTTACGATGATGCTTAAGGGCTGTCAGGGAAGGGTCCTCTGAGGAGGTGACTTGAGCCACGGCAGGAGTGACGGGAGAGCCAGAGGACAGACCTGCTAGGTGGTGTAATCTGTAAGTGCCAAGGCCTGCGGGCCAGGATGAACTAGTCTTTGAGGGGTCCTTGGGAGGTCAGGCTGGCAATGGGCAGTGAGTGGTAGAAAGTGAGACTGAGGACCAGGAGGGACCCTCTGGACCCCATGAGAAGTCAGTAAGTGCTCTCAACTCTGTCAGTGGGGACAGCCGGTGGCTAGGAGTGGCTCCGCTGACATGGACGGAACGTCTCACCTTCCTGCTCTGTCTTGTAGAATTGCCTGGATAGATCCTTCAGAGCCCAGGTGTTCAGCTGCCCCGCCTGCCGCCGCGAACTGGGCCGAAACTACTCCATGAAGGTGAACCAGCCGCTGCAGGCAATCCTCACCCAGCTCTTCCCCGGTTATGGCAATGGACGGTGATCCACAAGCACTTCTCGCCGGGCGTTTTTAAAAAACGCATCAGAGGCGTCCTCGGCCCCTCTTGTTTTTAGTGGGCTTAACTTAAGTATGTAGTTTTTCCTCTACTTCCTAAAAACCCTTGTCTTCCTGGTTTTGTTTTTTTAATCTATAAATTTTTAGGAATTTGTATTATGGCTCAAAGAAAGAAAGAAAGTTAGACTGCTCAGTGTTTTATCTTGGTTTTTTAAAAAAAGTATAAAGCCTGCAGTGTATGAGCAAAAACACAAATGTTTTTTCTGAAGATGAAATTAGAAATTACTTGGCCTGAAGGCCGCTATGGTGCCAACATCAAGTTCTCAGAGGCTCCTGCAGGAAGGCATTGACTGCCTAGAACCATCTTTTCCAGGTGTGTGGGCTTGGCCTCAAAGCTGAAAGCAGGCACACCTCCTGACAGCGTTTCATCGCCAGAACTCAGCAGGGTGGTACCTGGTGGTGGCCCTGGGTGTGGCGTGGCCCAGGAGTCATCCATCAGGACCTGTTGAAAGGGAAAAAGGCAAAGATCCCATTCAGCCCAGTTTAAACTCTGGCCTCACAGCCATCCGCCACCAGCCGGCTTCCGTGGTTAAGACCCACAAGCAGAGACCTGTGTCCCTTGAGCAGAGTTGAGGCCACACAGAAGCTACCTCCGCTGGACTCTCCTGTATGTGGAGCTGGGTGTGCAGCCAAATGCTGTCCATTCTGGAACGCCGCAGAAGTAGATGCACTAAGCCATGTTCAAGTGCCTTTGGTTCTTTCTTTCTAAACACGGGGCTCTTTTTTTAGCACTGAATTACTGAAAATGCCAACCAGATTCTCAGATTGGCCAACCAGTTCTTTCCAAATCTGGGTGAGTGTTTGGGGATAGGTTGAGTTTTGTTCTTCCTTTACACTGAATTTTCAACTCACCAATTGAGATTTACAAGAGGGAATTTGTTTTTAAAATAAATACTTTTTCTAAATGAAATTTTTTTGTAGTTACTGTATATGTACCAAGAAATCTATAACTTAGGGATTTATTTTTTATTTTTTTATTTTTTTGGAATTATTTGTTAATTTTTCTACAAACTTTACCAAAGTTTGCAGCTCATACCTCAATAGAACAGGGATATTTTAAATCACATAACTGCAGACAAACTGGAACAATATTGTTTGAAAGGTTTTTTTTCTCTCTTTATTAGGTTATTAATGTATTAGGAAGAAATGATAAAATCCTGTGTAGGCATTTTCTATAAAGTTCAATATTCTTTGTCCAGATTTTAGATTCTCAGAATAAATGTCTTTTACAGATGCATTTGGTTGTCTTCTCCTGTTTGCAAATCGCTTTGTAGCCCACCAGGTACTTCTGTTTCTATTATTTTATTTTCACAAAAACCCCAGGAGACAGACTAGGCAGGGTAGCATTGTCCTCACTTGGCAGATGAGAAAATGGAGACCCAGAAGATCAAAGTGATGGGCAGTGGTTCTAACTCCTGCTCAGGAGGGGTTTGGCTTTGACCTTTATGGGGTCAGCAAACTACAGCTTGGAATGGGGGTGGTTACTTATTCTCACTAATGTGCTTCTGTCTCCATTTACGTTTGAGGAACCCTAGGCTGCAGTGGTCTCTGGGAGTCTGCAGGCCTGGGGAAATTTGGGTATACCGGGTGTGTGGGGACTGATGACCTGAAATGCTAATTCCAGCGGAAGTCAGGACACGGATGAGGGAAGGTACTAGTGCTGAATTCTGAAGAGGCTTTTATTTACATTGACCTATTACCCGGTGCTTTTTATTGACAGCCAGGTAATGACATGGGCAGATTTAATAAAGTTCTGCCTCTGGTCCTTAAAAATGTGTTATGAGTGTGAACATACTAAGTGCAAGAAGGCAGTCACAGTGAGCACATATGATTTCATATGAAATCTCCAATACAGGAATCCATAGAGACAGATGAGTGTGTCCCTGGGTGGGCCCTATATGGGACAGAACACATTGAGGTGGGTTCATTGTCAAGATTGTGGAATTTCTGGGTGTTTCTTTCATTTTCAAAGTTAAATATAACAAAAAGTATATTTGTGGAACCACTGCAGAAATAATAGCAATATTGGGCATATTTCTTTCCTGGTAGATCTATAAAATTTTAAAAAATGGCTTTATTGAAATACATTTCATGCTGCCATAATGTTCACCTATTTAAAGTGTACAGTTCATTGGTTTTTTAGCATGTTCATGGACTTGTGTGACATCACCATTTTCTAGTTCCAGAAGGTTCCCATCACCCCAAAAGCAACCTCACACAATCCTCCAGCCCCACAACCACAAATCCACTCTCTGGATTTGTCTGTTCTGAACACTTCATATGAATGGAATCATGAAATACTTGGCCTTTTGTGGTCTCATGTTTTCAAGGTTCATTCATATATTTGTGGCTAATATTCCACTGTGCAGGTGGGCCACATATTTCAATCCATCTGGTTGACTTTAATGTAAAATATCCTTTTCCTTCATCCCAGATTATAAAATTCATACACAACCCCTTTAGAACACTTGGAAACTGATGACATGAAGAAAAAGTCAAAATACATAATTCTGCCACCCAGCGGGTTACAATTTTCAGGCTTTGTACATGTATGTGTGTCATTGTAATATTCAACCTCGGAACAACCCTCTGATACAGTTTTGACTTGTCTGTTTTGCAGGTGAGGCATACGTATATTTATATATTTGTTTTATATGTAAATTTAAAGAACAAAATTAGAACAGTGCCATATATTCTTCCTTGTGCCCAGTTTTTTTTTTTTGGTAATACATTTAAAAAATATATATTTTATTGATTTTTTACAGAGAGGAAGGGAGAGGAATAGAGAGTTAGAAACATCGATGAGAGAGTAACATCGATCAGCTGCCTCCTGCACACTCCCTACTGGGGATGTGCCCGCAACCAAGGTACATGCCCTTGACCGGAATCGAACCTGGGACCCTTGAGCCTGCAGGCCGACACTCTATCCACTGAGCCAAACCAGTTAGGGCTGTGATACATTTTTATTGCTTTAAGAGAGGGAAGGGAAAGGGAGAAAGAAACATCAATGATGAGAGAATCGTTGATCAGCTGCCTCCTGCACGCCCCCTTCTGGGAATTGAGCCTGCAACCCGGGCATGTGCCCTTGACTGGAATTGAACCCTATAGTCAGCAGACGGCGCTCTATCCACTGAGCCAAACCAGCTAGGGTCCCAGTTTTCTATTGATTTCAGTTCATTTATCAAGTAGCCACTTTGTCTAACACCTTAGTAAACAACCATGTGTGCCATGGTCTGGTGTTTGCATATTTGCATATTTGTATCTGTGCTCATAAATGTGAAACATGCTACGTGTCTAGTGACATATGCTTGAAGGTTTGGAATGCTAGAATTCCTCCCCCAAATCTTTGTTTTTTAAACATAGGAGGACGTATCTTTCCATCCACCTCTATTTTTTATGTGTCAGACACCTGGAAGCAGGAGTGGAGTCTAAAGTTGGAGACATTTCTCAGCTCCACACCTTATCCATTGGGGAAGGTGAAGACCAGGTCTGTAAAAAAAGATCAGGCTTCAAGCTCTTTGATGGCCAGTACCAGTGCACCTCCTCCTGGCCTTCTTTAGGGGAGAGATCCCCAATCGAGATTTGCACCTGTCTGCAAAGATGTGCAAAAACAAACAACAAGGCAATTAGGTGTTTTCCCCAAACTAATTTGTCCATTTGAAAATTCTGGGAGTGTGTCCTTCCTACTATGCGTATGACACTTAAAAAAAAAATGAGCCCTGTCTGGTGTGTCTCAGGCATCGTCCTGTGCACCAAAAGGTTGCTGGTTGGATTCCTGGTCAGGGCACATTCCTAGGCTGTGGGCTTGATCCCAATAGGGGGCATGCAAAAGAGAGCCAGCCAATCGATGTTTCACTCACATCGATGTTTCTCTCTCCCTCCCCCTCTCTCTAAAAATCAATAAAAAATATTTTTAAAATGATGGTGATTATACTTTTCACTAACATTTTATCATGGAAACTTTTCAGACGAAAGTTGAAAGAATTATAGTGAATCTTTAAATATACCTACTGTCTAGATTCTACAGTTGTTAATGTTAAATTTTTAACATAATGGCATTAATAAAATGTCTCCCTAAGCCAAAGAAGAAAGTTGACAACCTATTTAGGTACCCCAATTAAATTAAAATTTCAGAGTCTGAAATCCAAACACCTGTAAATTCACTGTCTTATATGATAAACTTGGAAGTAGGAAAAAGGCTAGTGTGTGTGTGTGTGTGTGTAAAATTCCTTCATTATTGCACTTGTGACACCATTATCAAATTTCATTTTTTTAAAAATATATTTTATTGATTTTTTACAGAGAGGAAGGGAGAGAGAGAGAGTTAGAAACATCGATCAGCTGCCTCCTGCACACCCCCCACTGGGGATGTGCCAGCAACCAAGGTACATGCCCTTGACTGGAATCGAACCTGGGACCCTTCAGTCCGCAGGCTGATGCTCTATCTACTGAGCCAAACCGGTTAGGGCCAAATTTCATTTTTGTTTTTCCCACTGGTTAGGGAGTTCCTAGGGGGCAGTTATTATTTCCTATTTTTTAAGTTAAATTTTAACTACATGAGGAATATATATGAACATGATCCCAGGAAGATTAAAAACACCCCAGACAGCAGTGTGGTGGTTGCCAGAGGGAGGGAGGTGGAGGGAAGAAAGGGGTCCTAATATGAGGTGACAGGAGAAGATTTGACTTTGGGTGGTGGGCACATGGTCCTATATACAGATTTTGTAAATTAGTAATCCACACATGTAACCTATATGTTCATGTTGACTAATGTCACCCCAATAAAATTTAAAATACTTAAAAAACAAACAACAAAAACACCCCAGAACAGATTCAAGTCTTCACCAACTATCTTCCCCTACCCCCTCACCTTTTTAACCCAACATGGACCTCTCCTCTTCCCAAAGACTGAGTTCTTTCAGTTTGGGATGGCCTTTTTCTGGTGTTGACATAGGTATGTGCTGGTAGAAGCCTGACATTGGTTTCTCTGCGTTTGGTTTCAAATGTTGAATATAGAATCCTGGATCCCTTTGCAGCTGCTCTGCAACATCTGCAGGGGATCATTCCAAGACAGTACATGTAGATCTATCTCTCTTTTCATTGCTGTACAGTTAATATTCCACAGTACCCTCTGCCACAAGTTACTTATCCCACAGGGATGGATATTTAGAGCAAAACACGGTAAACAATTGTATAATTATTTTCTCTGGGTACATGATTTCCAGGAATATAGTGTAAGTGCTTACAAGAAAACGTCCGATTGTCCGGTTTATACTGCTCCCTGTGAAATAGGGGCGTGCTCACACCCCTTTCTGGTATGCAATTAATAATGATGGTGCCGTAACCGGTTTAGCTGAGTGGATAGAGCGCCGGCCTGCGGACTGAAGGGTCTCAGGTTTGATTCCGGTCAAGGGCATGTACCTTGGCTGCGGGCACATCCCCAGTGGGGGGTGTGCAGGAGGCAGCTGATCGATGTTTCTCTCTCATCGATGTTTCTAACTCTCTATCCCTCTCCCTTCCTCTCTGTAAAAAAAATCAATAAAATATATTTAAAAAAATAATAATGATGGCAATAGCAAACCTTAATTGTTCACCATGCAAAGCCACATTTTCAAACCTTTTACGTGCCTCCTCCCACTTAATTCTGGCAACATTCGGAGGAGAGAGCCGGACAGTGGTGTGTGTGTGTGTGACCATCATGTCCACTTCACTGGGGGAAAATAGGCACAGCGAAGAGGTGAGGCCTAGCAAAGAGGCCACCCTCGGTGAGGCGTGAACCCCGGTTGAGCTTTGCACCTAGGTCAGGTAACACCAAACTCCTCCCATCCCCTAAGTTTTAGGGGGGTGGGAAGGGAGCCACTTTATCCGGAAGGCCTTGCCTCCTTTGCAAAGGTTGATTGTGATGGAAATGAACTTGGTTATGTTTTGGGCGACGGAGAGGGACGTTTGCTGCTTCACTTCTTTTTCCACAGTTATCAGTTCCCCAACTTTGGAAAATGGAATGCGTTGGGGCTATACTTCCTAACTCGGGACTTTTTGTATTGGGGAACTCTGCGCCCAAATTCCGGCTACGGGTCTCGAACCCCATCGCCACACCTCCCTGACCCGGTGCTGATGTTGTGCAGGGTCTCACGTACTCAGCTGCTGCCTGATAAGTAAGGCGGGGCCAGAGGCGTGATTGGCACCCGCTTCAGCCAGCCCGCGCCTCGGGCTGACCCCGCAAGCCAATACCCGCTCGTTCCCCTCGATCCCCGAGGCGTCCTTGTCAATCCGAGGCCCAGCCGCCGTCTAGTTGGTTGCGACCGCCTTGGCTGGCGTATGCCGCCTCCAATGAAAATGAAGCCGGTCAGCGGGCACGTGGGTAGGCTCCGGCGTGTCCCCGCCTGCCGGCCAATAGGGAGGCGCACCCGAAGCCTCAGCCCGCCCAGTCGAGGCTCGCCGGAGGCGGCTGGTGCTGTGTT
>NW_005371360.1:103348-120218 GCF_000412655.1 Myotis brandtii
AAGATGACAGCGTGGGTGGCCCATCCAGGCCGGCCCTGTTCGGCTGGGCCCTTCTATTATTCACAACAATCCTGATAGTTAAAAAAAAAATAATTACAATAAAGAGAGCCCAGGCCCTGGGTGGAACCCCCTGCATTTCCGGCCCTTTGGGCACTAGTGGGGTTAACGGGGCGCTTCCCAGGGACTCTCCCCGAAATATCCATCACTGCATCCCACTCCCCTCCCGGAGTCAACCCGCAGTGCCATCGCGGCTTCCAAACTTGCCTTTCATCTCCGTTAGCCCCCCCTAAAATAAGCATGCAATCTGGATTTTTCATTTTAAAAAATGTATCCACTTGCTATGCACATCACAGATTATAGACGCGTCCCACAGTCCCTCCCCCTCTCAGCTCCATCACTATCTCCAAGTCCCCCTTCTCTGTAGCAATAAATTGTGGAGTGGCTTCCGCATCACCTCCTGGGGCTGTCCTCCTCACCCCGAGGGAGCTGGGGATGGATTCATTCTGAATGACACCTGACCTGGAATGTGCAAGGGCCCAGGTCTGCACTCCATGGATGCTATGGCACCAGGGGAATTGGGGTGCACGTACACCTGGGCAAAGTGAAAGGTTTTACAGGGTTCCCCCCTCCCCCCAGGCGCGGGGGAGGCATGGACTGTGCTTCAGTGTGTCCCATCTGTTCTCCCTCCCCCCGCCCCCCATCCTTTTGTTTTAATAATTCAGGTGCACCTGGAGAACTGTTTCCTGAGTTCTGTTCAGTGTCCAAGATCCTGTTATATGTAAAAATTGTGTCCTTTTCCATGTTTCTGTCAATGGCATTTATTCAGCAAGCTCCTTGGGTCCCACTGTCTTAAGGTTTGCGATGCCTGTCCCACCCCTCTGCTTCAACAGCCAGTTATCTGGCTGCCCCCAGGTTGGAGAAAACCCCTAACACGGGCTCATTAGATGACTCCTGTGGGCTTTTCTTGCCCCCATGGTGCAAGAACTAATGACTCCCCTAATTCTCAAATAATAGCTTCCTTATGAGGCATGGGGAGGGTTTGTCAACTCACTGGTCAGCCTTTTCTTGCCTCCTTTGCAAAAGCAGTGGGTAGCCTCTCGTCTTTGCAGTTTGTTTTTTGGAAACCGAAGGACAGAGTGTAAAAGTCGAGGAGTCAACTTGTGATGATCTAAGTCCAGGGTTTTTGAAACTCACTGGTCCTCTTTCTGTGCGTCTGATTGGATGCTTGGCAGATTTTGCTGCTCCTCGTGCAGGGGACACTGTGATGGTCAAACCACCCTCCCCTGGTGGAGGTCACTTTGGAGGGTGCGGGCAAGAGAATGGTTTCGGTGTGATGACACAAATGCTCCCAGGTGTTGCCCGGGTGTGCAAGTGGTTACTGTGTCAGGTGCCTCATGTGCATGTGTGTAGTTCTTGAGACTTAAAATGTATATAGATCTTACTTAGTAA
Organism: Myotis brandtii; assembly: GCF_000412655.1. NCBI lineage: Eukaryota > Metazoa > Chordata > Mammalia > Chiroptera > Vespertilionidae > Myotis > Myotis brandtii. The sequence goes on from NW_005371360.1 coordinate 104,798, forward strand.
CAATTGATTTTCTTGCATTTTCTAATCCTTGCCTCTTTAAAGAGTGGACTGCTAAGGAGCTGTTAAATAATGTTAGAGCTTAAATAACGTTCAGGACCCCCCTCCGCCTTTGTTCTACTTTTCTGTTTTCTAGAAAAGACCCTCCCTCTGTCCTAGTGCCTTCCTGCAGGAGCTCCCTGGGGCAGTCAGGGGCCCTCTGTGGTGTCTGTGTCTCCCCCTCACCAGCCCCCCAAAACGTGATCCCACATCTCTCCGCCTCCTCTGCTGGTTTCTTGTGCTCCACCCCTTTCCCCTGGCTGACTCATCTGAGCCTCTGCCCTGGAGAGCCCATCTGTTCCTTGGTTCCATCTGACACCTGTGAGGATGGGCATTGGGGATGTGTGAGTGCTGAGGCAGGTTTTGGGGAGTCCCTGCCTTTAAAGGGGCTTCAGATTTAGTGAGGGAAAGAGAAAAGGGGTGTTCTCAGCTATGATGGTGGTGTGGAGCCCACTGCCCTCAGGGGAGGGCTGGCTCATGGAGCAGGCAGGATGCGGTGATGGGTGCTGAGGAATGAAGGAGGGGACCAAGGCATGGGCAGATGAGCATTTCCGATTGGCTTGCTTCCTGGGATCTGTATTCAGAGCCTCGGTGCGGGGTTCAGAGCTGTGTGACCTTAGACTAGTCACTTGCTCAAGAACAAAATGGGGTGGTCACTAAACCTTCCCAAGTGTGGTTGGGGTGTGGAGAGCAAACGAGCTGTAGGCAGATGGCAGGGCAGTGACGGCTCCATACACCTGCTGGGCCACTGTCACACCTCGCTGGGGTTCTGGACTCTGCCCTTCTGCGGCCACAGCTCTTACCTGTCCGGCCACTGAGTACCTCTGCTTCCAGCCGAGAATGCCAGACAGAAGAGGACAGGGCCTAAACCTGGACTCCATTCTGACTTGCTGTTCTTGGCCGTGTCCTTGTGTTCCTGTTCTCTTCATTCCCCACATGAGTCTGAGGACCTGCGTTCAAATCCCTCCTTTGGGGCAGGTCACTTCACGTCTCTGGGCCTCACTTTCCTCATTTGTAAAATGGGTATAATGAGAACCCAGCTTCAGTAATTGTGAGGATGAAAGGGGATGAAAGGCTCTAAAGTGCTTTGCACGGCGCCAGGGAGCTGTGAACCCTGAGCTGATTTATTATCACTGGGTGCTGTCTGATTCTGCCCAGGTCTCCCCATTTGCCCTGTCCACACTTGGGCTGGATTGTTCTCTGGGAGGGCTTTCCTGGGTACGGTGGGGTGTTGAGGAGCATCCCTGGCCCCAACCACTTGATGTCATCAGCACTCCCCCCACTACCAATTGTGGCAACTGCATTTCCCAGACATTGCCCAGTGTCCCATGGGGGGTACAGTCACCCACAGGTGAGACTCTCACTTAACAGCAGCCTGATATTTGGCCGTATCCCCGATGTATCTCTTATTCTAGTCCCCTTTGCCCCCTTCCTCCCTTCCAGTCTTTAATAGGGAGGGGCTTCTATTTACAAATTGTGTCTAGCCCAGTGGTTCTCAACCTTCCGGCCCTTTAAATACAGTTCCTCATGTTGTGACCCAACCATAAAATTATTTTCGTTGCTACTTCATAACTGTAATGTTGCTACTGGTTATGAATCGTAATGTAAATATCTGATATGCAGGATGGTCTTAGGCGACCCCTGTGAAAGGGTCATTCGACCGCCAAAGGGGTCGTGACCCACAGGTTGAGAACTGCTGGTCTAGCCCATAGTCCTAGGCCTGGCTGTCCAGGTTTTTCCCAGTTGTCACTCTGACTTTCCCCCGCCCTTCCCAGCCTCCTGCTTCCATCTCCCCATCCCCCAGGAGAGAAGCTCACAGACACTCCCATGCCACCTGAGCCCTTGCCACTTGTCCCCATCCTGTCCATAGTGTGGGGGTTTTCCTAACTGTTCTTGGCCTCTGGGAACCACAAGTCTCCTACCCAGGTTTCCACACCCTCCTGGCACCATATCCCTTCCTGTCAATTTGCTTAACAGTTGTCTGGACTTTAAGGTAACTCATTTCTTTAATCTTTGCCTCTTCCTGAACAGTTTTGTCTGTGGAGTCATTGGACTGTTAATATACTAGTTGCAGATACTTTTACACAATAAAATTAATTTTAAAAAGTTTGTATTCATACTAAGGCCTGAGTGGATCAATGAATTTATTTTGTTGTCAGATGAATTGGTTTTTGAGTTTACTCCCTGGTTTGAATTGGCCTGTGCTGGGAGCATCTTGGTTAGATAAGGTGTCCTGACTCTATCTTTTTTCACTCCTGCTCGCTCAAGGTGCTTAAAAACCTTTAAAAATGGCCTTCCTCTGCTTAGAACCCTCCAGTGACTTCTTCTTGTTCTTGAAAAAAAATTCCAGTTCCCTTTCCATGGCCTCCCTGCTTTGTCCTCTGTGGTGGTCTCCCCTCTCACTGTTCTACCACCCTCCCCTCCTGTGCCTGTACCCCTTCAGTCTAACCAGCTTCCCTGCCTCCTCTTCCCTGCCTCAGGGCCTTTGCACTTGCTGTTCCCTCTGCCAGAATGCTGTACCCTCACATCTCTACTCAGCTGGCTTCTTATCTTGAGGTCTTGGCTCAGAGAGGCCATCACTGCCCACACTGCCTACATTCTCCCTTCCAACCACCTTGCCCCCATCCTGCCTGTTCTTCTTTGCACTCAGTATTACCAGAAATGCATATTAATCTGCTTATGTATTTGCTGTCTGTCTCATTCATGAGGGGGAGCGTTTTCTGTAAAGGGTCAGGCGAGACCGCGTCTGTTCCAACTATTCCACTCTGCCTTGTAGCACAAAAGTATGAGTGGGTGTATCTGTGTTCCAATAAAATTTTACTTATGGACACAGGAATGTGAATTTCATATACTTTTCATGTGTCATGAACTATTTTTCTTTTTTTGATCTCCCTCCCCCCTCAGCCATTAAAAAAATCAGAAACAGTCTTAGTTTGTAGGCTGTACAAAAGCAGGTGGCAGGCTATGTTTGACCCGCAGAATAATAATCTGTCTTCATTGCTGCATGTCTCTCTAGCACCTAGAGCAGTTCTTCGCACACAGTAGATGTTCAGCAAACATTAGTGTGTTAATGGAATGAATTTCCGTCTTTCTTACATCAAAGCATTTAGAGTCATAGTCTGTATTTTAAAAAATGGGTTTCAAGGGGAATTTAAAAAGTACAGGGGAGGTAAGAAAATGTTTTGACTCCATCCACCCAAAAAACCTCATAGTAAAGGAGAAAAAAAAGAGTCTGTGTACGGTAAATGGGTAAATATTTTGCTGTTTGCAGATGCCTGACTTTTTCATTCTGCTTCACTCTATACCTTTTGCGTAGCATCCCATCAGAAGATTGGTAAGGAGTCTACCTGGCTTTAAAGAGTTTGCTTTGGCTTGGCAGAAGCTGGGGGTTTAAAAGGAAGACACTGTTTCCTAATCATTTGGTTTTATAAACATCCAACCCATCAGCTTTACCATTACCAATGCCCCTGTCAGGAGGGGTGAATGTAGTCCTGGGAAATGCTGCTTTTTGCATGGGAACACTTGTGAAGAGCTGGCTTTTGTGGGTTCGACATTTGAGCTTTGTGGGTTTGACATTTGAGCTTCGTAGGGTGAGTGGATGGTGAGATGGCCGTGTTGGGTGCGAGGTAATGGCGCTGCCCATACTTCCTTGGCCTCACTTCTCTACCTCAGCTTTTGGGAGCGAAGACTGGCTGACGAGTGATTTCTGAGTCAAGCAGGTCTTTAGCATCTTGGATTTGGTACTGTCCTGGGAACGTTCTGACTTGTCAAGGAAGCACACCGTTAATTTACGGTCATGCCTTCTTTAGTTGATTGAAATAAACAACCTGGAGAGGGTTCCTCAGGACTTCTTGGCTTAACGAAGTTGCCTGTCCTTTTTGTTTGTTTGTTTGCTTCTTTCGATCTTCCTCTGCCTCTCCATCTATCCCTTCCCTTCCCTCTCCTCTTTTCTTGTCCCACCCCAGTGGTGCCAGTGGACATAGGGGGTTAATGAAAAGTTTGCATTAAGCTGTCTTGGCTTCATGGTTGGGCTGTGCTTTTTGGGCTGTGACTCTCTGGGGCAGAGGCCTTGAGTGTGTTTGTTCAGTGGACAAAGAATAACAATCAGAATGCCAGCCACTGAGGGCTGCAGTGCCCAAATGGGTCTCCAAGCCCAGAACAGAACAATAACAAATGTAGCATTTGGCTCCATTGGCCGGTACCAGTGATGGCAGTTAGGACTCTCAGACAAGCCTGTACAGCAAGCTGTGAAGGGGTGGGCACTCAGCATTTGTCTCCAGCATCCACTTCCCTTCTGTGTTTGCATTTGGACCCAATAGATGACATCTTCTGGGCAGATAGGGGTGGAGGTGGGCCTGCCTTCATGGTTTCATGGCTGCTGCCTCCAGTCTCGGAGGGGGGTGGGGGTGGTGGAGAGAAATGATTCATGTAAAATGAGCTGGCAGTGGATCCAGAACTGTGCTTTGTGCACAAGAAGCGAGAGGATGGATCAGGAGGCCTCTTTAGAGCAAGAGCCAGCCTGAAGCCTCCAGCCGGCAGTGACAGCCTGACAACAGGGGCATGCTGGGGATCTCCAGACAGGTGGGGTGGAACCGGGGTGTATGCTCAGCCGGAACCCGGACCCCACCATGTTCAGCACCCCATCTCTACTTGGAGAGCTCTAGATCTGCTAGTTAGGTGCCCCGAGTGAGTGTGGGGCAACTTGCTTTGGCTCCACAGGATGTGTGGGGCATCCCAGCTGGGCAGCTGGACTGGGAGATTCCGTCATATTGCTGCTGGTCTCTTCAAATCCCCGCTGCTCCCCCATTCTTTTTAAAAAAATCCCATCTGTCAGAAAGCGTTGACCCTAAGCAGAGTGGGCTTCCTATCTTAGGCCAGCAGCTGCATGGATCTTGATTATCTTGGTCACAGGTCGAGAGAGATAATTGTTCCATCTCTAGCTGGCATGTGAGTAAAGCCCCGGGAATTTAAACTCTTTTTAAAAAATATATATTTTTATTGATTTCAGATAGGAAGGGAGAGAGAGATAGAAACATCAGTGACAACAGAGAATCATTGATCAGCTGCCTTCTGCACGCCCCCTACTGGGGATCGAGCCCACAACCAGGGCATGTGCCCTTGACCGGAATGGAACCTGGGACCCTTCAGTCCATAGGCTATGCTCTAGCCACTGAGCCAAACCGGTTAGGGCTAAACTCTTGATTTATTGTTTTAGTAGAGGCCTGGTGCACGAAATCCATGCACTCGGGGGGGGGGGGGAGGGGGGGGGCCCCCACCCCGCTGTGCCCTCTCACAGTGCGGGAGCCCTCGATTGATTGCCCCAAAGAGGTAGGCCCTGCCCACCCATCCGGAGCTCCTCAATGGATTGCCCCAAATAGGTAGGCCGGAGCGGTGTGACTTGCCTTCGCACTGTGCACGCAGCGTCAAGCCCCCACTCACCTGCACGCGTGTGCTCACTGTGTGTGCAGCCTCCTGGTGATCGCTCATTGCGGCATGAGGGTTCATGGTGTGAGGGCGTGACAACCACATAGGCTTTTATTAGTATAGATTCCAACTCCTTCCCCCTGAGAAAGAGTAGGGAGTCGGTAGAGAAAGCTAGTTTTCTGACACCTTTTTGGAAGAGAAAGCATCTCATTTCACAGCCTTCCTGGGCTACAGCAGGTGGAAGCCAGAGAATGGTCTTGGCCACTCGGGCCTCCTTTTGTCCTTCTTGCACCAAAGGCAAAGCGGAGCCCTGATCTGAGCTAAAGACTGATGAGCAGTGTTGTTCATTGAGGAACTGGCTCCTCTCACCAGGCCCCATGGAAGGAAGGAGGGGTGGCCGGATGGATGGACTGATGGACAGAGCTCATTAGCCACTGATAGAGCTATAGCAAGTGGGTGTGGTCAGGTTCACACTGACCGCTTCAGGGACCTCGGGCAACGTGTCTTCTGTCATGTCATGTGGCCTCTGCAAACTCTGAAGCCATGTCATCCACCAACCTCAAGGCGAAGATATACAACTGAGAATGGAAGAAGGCCTCTCATGCATGGTCTTGGGGATAAGTGGCTTGTTTTTGTGATTTTGGTTGGACTGGGACTTTGTGGACACATAGCCATGGGACATGTTCCCCAAGCCCTGGGTCTGGCTGAGGGTGTCTGCATTTATCTAGTTGAGTGTGACAGTTGTTGAGCCTGCGTGTGTATAGCCAGGTGAACAGCATGTCCTGCCCACAGGGTCATGGGCCCATGGATGGAGCAGGACTGGGGAGATCAGAGTGAACGGTGGGGACCTGGGGGGATGTTGTGCAGAATTTCGAAGATAGATGGAAACCAAATCTGTGGAAACACAGCTGGGGCAGTGCTTGTGGCTCAGGTGTGACCAGGGAGGCAACTGAAGAGTCGCCATGTGAGCTGAGTCTTGTCATCTTGGGTAATGGTGAGCTGGTGGGCAGAGAAAGAGAGGCATTTGGAGGGGACACGGGGGCTGTGGCCTGGGAGACCCATGTGGAAGAGCATAGAGGAGGCAAGGGAAGCTGGGGGAGGCCCATTTGTTTCTTGGGTGCCTCTGGGAGCCCCCCCAGTGTCAGGCACTGAGGGGTTAAGATGAGCGAGAGGTGGCAGATCTGCCCTCAGGGAGCATAGAGTATGGTTGATGAAGCAGGACCAAAGTCATTCCAGTCATTGGGGAGAGCTATGTGATAGCTGCCCAATGATTGGCTCTGGTATACTGACCAGACCCCGAATTTTCTAGGACAACAGCCCCTCTTAAAATGCTCTGCCCTGTCTTCTTTTAAAAAAATATTTTTATTGAGATATTTACATACCATAAAATGCACCATTTTAAAGTGGACAATTCAGTGGCTTTTAGAACATTTACAGAGTTGTGCTACCATCATCACTGTCTAATTCCAGAACCTTTTCAGCAGTCCAAAAGGAACCCCATCCCTATTAAACTATCACTCCCCATCTCCCTCAGCCCCTGGCAACCACTAACCCACTTTCTTTCTCTGTGGATTTGCCTGTTCACATTTCACATAAATGGAATCACATACTATGTGGTCTTTGGGTCTGGCTCCTTTCACTGTTTTCAAGGTTCATCCACATTGTAGCAGGTGTCAGTGCATCGCCCCTTTTTAATAGCCGAATAATATTCCAGTGTTTGGATGGACATATTGTGTTGATCCACTATCTGTTGATGGACATTTGGGTAGTTTCTCCTTCTTTCTGCCCCTTCTTTCCCCTGTCTCAGAGTTATAAAATTCTAGGGCTGGAGTGTGCTTACTGCTCACCCAGCTGATCTCCTGTGCAGAGGCAGCACGGGAAGCCTTTGTGGGGTTACGTTTTGGAGGCTGAGGCTGGGAGGGGTCAGCAGAAGAAGGTAAGCATAAGGGAGGCCTGGCCTGTGGTGTGTGGGTTCTAGGTTGGGGTTGGGCTTCCAGGAGGAGGGAAGCCTGGCATGTCAGGTGCAATGCCCAGCTCACCATCTGCGGGAAGCTGCCAGGCTGTCCTTTGCACACTTAGGCCATGAACTCCAGTATTCAGTGGTGAGTCCTCACCTCTCTGCCTTCCTTTCCTCCAGCGCAAGCCGGGCAGGGTCCACCCGGGTTGGGCTGTGCCTAGGCCACTTGCATGTCCCTTGAAGGACCTCTTAGTGCAGCCACTGGGCCTCTGCAGCCCCTGGCCAATTCTCTTTCCTGGTCTGTCTGGTCTTGGCCCTGACAGGATTGTGAGTTATCTCTTAAAAGGCAGCAGCTGCCAAGTTCTAAGCTTCTCTGTGGCCCTTACAAGCCCCACTGAGTAGTCCTGTAGGTGGACTTGGCTCTTGCCTTGGTATCCTTCCCTCCAAGGCTTGTGCCGTCACCATGCCTGGTGATTTGGCCCACTTGCTTTGCTGGTGTCTTCCCTGTGGGGAAGAGGTATGTGTGTGTGTGACTTGCAGTCCCCCTGGCGAGGATACAGATAACCTGGGTGTCCTGAGTGCTAGGGCGTTGCTTATGGCACTAGGACGATGCCATGGGGGATGCACACGAACACTAAGTGTCAAATGTCAGAATTGGGCCCCTATCTCATGCTGTATACGAACACTAACTCCAGATGACCAAAGATCTAAAGTGAGAGCTGAACCAACAAAAGCCTTGGGAGAAAATACAGCACAAATATAAACTGATGTCTGAGGCAGCGCTGCCACTAATGACATAAGGCAGCCCCATGCATAATTTAAAATTTTCTAGTAGCCACACGAAAAGGTAAAAAGAAACAGGCGACTTTAATTTGAATAGTTTATTTAAGTGAACCCAAATATCCAAAATATTACCGTTTCATGTAATATTGTATTTTAAACTTGACATCTTGGTGTATTTCCCATTCTGACAGCCTGTGTCTATTTCACACTTGACATCCTGGTGCTTTTCACATTCAGTGCTGCTGCACTAGGCCTCACAGGCTGGTCTTTGGGAAGACTTCTGTCTCTGGATGAGCTGAGTGCTGTGATTGGTCAGGGATGTTGTAAATGGGGGTGTCTGGTATTTAGTGGAGGCCGGCCCCTTCCCATCAGAGTTTCTGGATCTGTTAGCCTGTAACTGGAGAGACAGACAGACCCAACACAAACCAGTGACAGCCATGTGAGGAGTGAGGAGTGAGGAGGTGAGACCCACTATGGTGGAGTGTAGCTGAGGCGGGGGCAGGGAGGCCCTGAGGCTTTCATGGAGGTGGTGGGAATGAAGCTTGGAGGAGAAGGAGGCTATGGGTTTGCCTGGACAGCACAGCTGACCTTGGGGAGATCAGGGACTGACCCCTGGAGGGCATGTGATTGAGATGCTGTGGGGAAGTGGGAACAAGCTGAAAGCCCGTCTCTTGAGACTCTGGCTAAGCCAGCCTGCCGCTCACTCCAGGATGTTGGGCTTGATGGCCAGCCCTCAGAGGGTTGAGCAGCCATGGCTATGGCCCAATCCTTCCCATGGACCCTTGCACACAGCCTCTCATCTTTGACAGAAACTTGAAACCTTGTCCTGGCAGCAAGGCCTGAGGGTTCTGAAGGCCGAACCGATGGCAGTGCATTGGTAGCATGTATGCTGGACATGCTGGGGGCTGTGAACTTGGGGCTCGAGATATTCCCATGGAGGAATCGGAAGAACTTGGAATGGTGCTTTGGCCATAGGAAAACCCAGGAGAAAGAGTTGTGTACAGCGTAGTTTGGAAATAACATCCACAGCTGCAGATGATTTTTAAATGGCCTGAGGTCTTGAGGTCGAATGGCTGAGTGGGATTGGCAGCTAGAGGCTGGTACTCATGCACTGAGCCTGCCTGGGTTCAGATGCTGCCTCTGCTGAGTTTTTATCCTTAATCCTAAAATGGGGATGATAGGGGAGGTTTTTGCTTCAAGCGTGGTGAGATTAACTGAGTTACTACATGAAAATCCCTTAGTAAAATAATTCCCATCCTAGGAGTGATTCTGCAGCCAGGGGACACTGCATTGTCTGGGGATATCTGTGGTTGTCACAATGGGGGGTGTGTGTGTGCTGCTGGCATCGAGTGGGTGGGTGTCAGGGATGCTGCTCAACCCCTCACAGTACCCAGGATGGCCCCCACAGAGAATGTTCTGATTTCAAGCACCCTTGGCCAGAGATAGGCTTCATTCAGTAGATTACAATAATGAGTTTTCTCTGGGCTTCTGTTCTTTCCTTGACTGTGAATCAAGGTGTTGCAATAAAAGCTTCTAAAATCATTTTCCATTCCAGAACAGCCCATAGGTTTTGGTGCTGCTGTTCCATATTTGTACTGGGAAGGAAGTTAGGGAACAATTGAGGTTATTAGAAGCCACCTTGAAAATAAGTTGGTTTCAGCCAAAGGACTTGTATGCATGCATATAAGCCTAACCAATGGACACAGACACCAGGGGTGGGGGAATAAGCGGGGGGGGGGGCAATGGAGCGATAAGGACACATATATAATACCTTAATCAATAAAAACATTAAAAATAAAACAGTAAGTAAATAATTAAATTAACAAACAAGTGTTGGCAAGGATGTGGAGAAAAGGAAAAAAAAAGTTGTTTTTTCTTCTTCTGAAGCTTCTTTACTAGTATTTTGTGGGGCAGATAGAAGGGTTGGACAGGGTTTTATGGACCAGGAAGCTGGGTGGTATTCCTGGGGGAGGCTGGACTGGAGGCAGCCAGGCTGGAGCTCAAAGTCCTGCCTGTTCTGAACACCTCTTCAGGTTGTTTCCTCCAGTGAACCTGGGGTTTGATATGGATCCACCAGCCCAGAGCACTGTGGTCCTGGGGTGAACGGTGGTGAACTGTGCCTCAGGCCCATGTGAGGGCTGGGGTGGGACGGTGGCTTTGCAGACTGACTCCTGGCAGTGACAGGTTTGGGTTAGGTTTCGTGTTCTTCGGCTGTCTCTGCTTGTGCTCAGGTGTCCTAGGTGTGGCCACCATGAGACCAGATACCTGGAGGTGCTGTTTCCATGTTCTAGCCCCTGTTCCCTGCAGCCACGGGTCTCCTGGATTCATTCATTTGGCCTTTAGCCAAAAGAAGTCCTGAAAATGTTATTGGCCAAGTCATAGTGGCTGTTCCCCTAACTCAGTGGTTCTTAACCTTCTGGCCCTTTAAATACAGTTCCTCATGTTGTGACCCAACCATAAAATTATTTTTGTTGCTACTTCATAACTGTAATGTTGCTACTGTTATGAATCGTAATGTAAATACCTGATATGCAGGATGGTCTTAGGTGACCCCTGTGAAAGGGTCGTTCGACCGCCAAAGGGGTCGCGACCCACAGGTTGAGTCTTAGGGCCTAACAAAACTCCTAGAGGGATCTTCATTATAAAAATAACTTATCTTCACTGTATAAAAATCAGCAGTTTCAGCAAAGCAAAACCAAAACAATACAGACCACCAGTAGTCCCTGATGAGCTTCTGATGTGTGTGTTCAGTCAATATGGAATTTGTGTGGGTCCCTCTGTGTGCTCCTGGGGTCCAGCTGTTGGTTTGGGGGTGACAGGATATTTTTCTTGCTCTGAGAGGCTGATGTGGTTATTGGGGAGGCAAGAACTCCCATGTGGGGCTGGTGATATAGCCCTGTGACCAATAGGCAGGGAGTCCTGTCACATAGTCTGGGCACCCAGAGGGCTGGGACCTCAATGGAGTCAGGATCAGTCAAGGGCGAGGGAGCAGGTGTTGCCAGTGACCCTGACCCCCTATGCACTGCACAGGTGAGAGGCGAGTATGCCTGATTGAGCCCCACACTCCCTTTCTGCCTGTAGCGTCCGTGGTTTGGCACTGTGCCTGGGCTGGGCTCAGTGATGAACTTGGGGCTGTGGAGGAGACCTGGCAAGAGTGGGTGTCTCAGGAAACTGCCAGAACCCTTAGCTCTTTGCCTTGGAGCAGCCCTACCGTGATGTGACTGGCTTGGAGAAAGCCTATTGAACTCTGATTGATCCCCTAAATGCTGATATTGTCCCTTGAGGTGTGGGTGAGGCAGACGGGGAAGCATTAAGGGCTGTGGGACTTGGTAAAGTCTTCCTTGGAAAAGAAGCACCCCCTAGGTATAGGAACCCCCAGTAGTCCAGGAGCTCAGGAAGACCAGGGGACTTTTGGGGTGTGGGTGGGAGACCAGCATCTCTGTGCCCTCCAAGGAGCCTCCTGGGTCTCAGACTGAAGCTGCACTGGGTTTGAGGTATGGAGTCATAGCTCATAATGGGACCCAAGCTTCCAAACCCTGTCACTGCCACTAACTTGGGGCAAACAACACAGGCTCTTTGGGCCTTGCGTTCTTACTTGCCTTCCTTGCCAGATGATGGCAAGCAGCAAACAGGGCAGTGTATGTTCATAAGTGCTCTGCATGGGTGCTGTCATCCCTGCCTCCATGTAGAAGTTTCAGTGGCATTCTTACAGCTAGCCAACTCTACCAGCCTTACTACGCAGAAGACAAAACTACACTATACCCCCAATGGCTCGGAAGTCTTATGTTTGCTGTTTGCATGTTATACCTTTTTTTCATTCTTTTTTTCCCTAGCCTATTTATATCTTTCAATCTAAAGAGTTTCTTTTATAGTCCTGGCCAGGTGGCTCAGTTGGTTAGAGCACTGTCCTGTACACCAAAAGGTTGCCGACTCGAATCTCAGGGAACATATCTAGGTTGCAAGTTCGATCCCTGGTTGGGGTGCATATGGGAAGCAATCGATTAATGTTTCTTTCTCATGTCAAGGTTTCTCTCTCGTTTTCTCTCTAAAAATCAATAAAACATATCCTCAGGTGAGGATTAAAATAATAATAATAATAATAATAATAATTAATAAAACCCTGGCCGATATGGCTCAGTTGGTTGGGTGTCGACCCATGTACCAGGAGGTTGTTAGATTCCTGGTCAAGGGCACATGCATGGGTTGGGGGCTCTATCCCCTGTAGGGAATGTGCAGGAGGCAGCTGATGTTTCTCTCCCTCTCTCCCTCTTTCTTCCTCTCTCTCTAAAAATCAATAAACTATTCTTTAAAAAAACACAAAACACAGTGTCTCCTATGGACAGCATGTCATCATTGGATCTTGTTTTTGTTTTTTCTCCAGTCTGGCAAGCTCTGTCATTTGATTAGATTGTTTAATTCATTCACATTTAATGTTATTATTGCTCCAATTGATTTATGTCTGTCATCTTTCTTTTTGCTTTCTGTCCCATGTCTTTTTCCTCCCCTTCTCTTCCTCCTTTAATGCTTTCCTTTGCATTAAGTGAATATTTTCTACTGTAACATTTTAATGCCTTAATGATTTTTTCACTCTATTTTTGGAAGTATATTCTTAGTGGTTTCTCTAGGCCTTATCATGTACATTTTATCAGAATCTACTTCTGGTTCCCAGTATTATTTGACACAACTCTTTGCTGATTCCATTGAACAGTGCTTAATCAGGATTAAGCTCACTTGATCAATTCAGTAACTTAAGTTTTGGGTTTTTCAAGGATGCTGATGTGTCCACTTGCCTGAATGGTGCCCTTTTGTTCACATTCGGTGAAGTGAACATTCAAAAGCCCTCTTAGGACCTGTAATAATCAAAACTACTTGTGAGGCTCTGCCATATCAGGACCAGGCTTGGGAAGGCCCCTACTGTAATTGCCCTTTGTGGTTCTGGCCTCTTCTCCCTTGTCCCATGAAAGCTGACTTGTTGGTGGCCCAGATCCTGCCACAGGATTCCAAATCTAGGTCAGTGTGTCACATCCACTTGGAGGCAAGTCTTTGGGCTTTAAGGAGTGCCTGGTACTTGTCTTCGAGATCAGTCAATGGAAGGCCAGCAAGGCAGTGGTTCTGACTAGATTGTTGACTTGACTCCTGTTGGAGCCTAGGTGGGCAGCCCGACGGCGGTGGTCAGGATGGTGCTGGGCAGGTGGGGAACCGGGTACAAATGGAGCAGGTGCTGCTCGGCACCAACAACGTGGGTAGCCATGGTGTTCTGGCTATGCTTAGTTGAATCTTCAACTACCATCAAAATCTTTTTTTTTTTCTTAAAAAATATTTTTTTTATAATGTCACCCGAGGATATTATTCCATTGATTTTTAGAGAAAGTGGAAGGGAAGGGGAGAGACATTGATGTGAGAGAGACACATGAATTATCTCTCCAGCACGCTGGGATCAAGCCTGCAACCAAGGTGTGTGCCCTTGAACAGTATCAAGCCCGGGACTCTTTAGTGGATGCTCTATCCACTGAGCCAAACTGGCTAGGGAGTACCATCAAAACCTTGATCAGAACTTTGGGGAGCTTTTGTGCATTTATTTTCTGATTTGGTATTTTTTAAAATAACAGCTTTGTTAAGCGTAATTCACATGTTATATAATTCACTGTTTTAAAATGTACTATTCTGTTGTTTCCACTTTTTGGCCATTACAGATAATGCATACAATGGATAATATGGACATTCATGTATGAGCTCTTGTGTGAATATATGTTTTCATTTTTTTTTGGGTAGATACATAGGAGTGGAATTGCTGGATCAGATGGAAACTCCATGTTTAATGCTTTAAGAAACTGCCAAATTGTTTTCCAAAGTGGCTGCACCATTTTTACAATTCCACTGGCAGTATGTGAGGGTTCCAATTTGGCTTGGTATTTTAAGTATGACTTTAGGTAGGGAGTGGGTACCATAATCGTTTTAGTGATAGTTCATTTCAGGACACATTGTCTCTTTCCCCTGAGATCCACTTCTGTCTACTCAGATGGACCAACCAGTGAGCTGCTGGAGGGATGGGACCTCTGGGTCCCAGGCATAGCTCTGGAGGTGAGCTCTAAGTACTCTTGTTTTTATAAAAGTGATACATAAGCATTGTCAGTAAAGACAAGTTTACGTGAATTACAAATTTCCCCAGATCCTGAAAGCTCTATGGTCATCTCTGTGTCAGGCGAGGTCTTTCTAGTTCATTGACTGCATACTCCTTTGCTTTCATGTGAGCGTGTATGATTTCCTTGCCCATTTCCTGATTGCTTATATATTTTCCTTTTTAAACAGTGCTTCCGTGAGCATCCTTGCTGCTATCTCCTTGAGGTGATCTGTGAGTGTGGTAGCTCAGAGCATGGACACTTTATTATTTTGAACATGTTGCTCAGCAGTCCCCAGAAAGGTGGTCTGGATTGACCTTCCTGTGACAGCTGGAGGCTTTCATCACACCACTGACAGCCCCAGCTTTGTCCTTTCTTTTAATCTGTTATCTCCTAGTCACCGCTTTTTTGAATTGCCATTTTATAGCCGTTGCCCACTTGTTATATTGCGGTGTTTATTTATTTTTCTTGACTTATAACAGGTTTCTCAGCTCAGTACTATTGATATCTTTGATCTGGATCATTCTGTTGGGGGCCATCTTGGGCTCTGGGGGGTGTTGAGCAGCATCCCTGGCCTCTACCCCCTCACCGCCAGGAGCTCCTTCCCACCTCCAGTCGTGACAACGATAGATGTCCTCAGACATCACCCAGTGTCCCCTGGGGGACAGACTCACCTCTGGTTGAGAACCAGTGTTTTATAATAACCCTTCTATATTAGAGCTATTAGCACCCTTTTGTGTTACACATTTTTTTCTCAGTTTCTCATTTATCTTTCAGTTTTATTTTGGATGTGTTATTACGTCAAATATTTTAAAGTTTATTGCCAAATTTGTCTTTTCCTGTAAAGTTCCTGGTCTTGTGACCTGCCTAGAGAGGTCTTTTCCTCCCAAGATTATAAAAGCACTAGGGGCCCGGTGCATGAAATTCGTGCACTTGGGGGGGGTGTCTCTCAGCCCAGCCTGCCCCCTCTCACATACTGGGAGCCCTCAGGGGATGTCCTAGTGACGGTTTAGGCCTGCTCCCTGCTCCCCTTGGGGATAGGGCCTAAGCCGCAGTCTGGCCTCCCTTTGTGGGAGGTGACCGGGCTGATCAGGGGAAGGCA